>NW_027438050.1:0-40804 GCF_965140245.1 Athene noctua | reverse complement strand
CACGTTTTCGGCCGAAAACGCGTTTTCCGGCGAAAACGCACACCACGGCTCTTTCTGAGAAAAAGCAAGCACGGAGGACGAGAACCGCTTTTGCCCTGCGTAGCGTTCCGGGCAGCGGGTAGAACCAGGCAGAGAATTCCCGGCTAGCAGCTTCCCTGTGGCGGGGAAGTGCAAACGTACACGTTTTCGGCCGAAAACGCGTTTTCCGGCGAAAACGCACACCACGGCTCTTTCTGAGAAAAAGCAAGCACGGAGGACGAGAACCGCTTTTGCCCTGCGTAGCGTTCCGGGCAGCGGGTAGAACCAGGCAGAGAATTCCCGGCTAGCATCTTCCCTGTGGCGGGGAAGTGCAAACGTACACGTTTTCGGCCGAAAACGCGTTTTCCGGCGAAATCGCACACCACGGCTCTTTCTGAGAAAAAGCAAGCACGGAGGACGAGAACCGCTTTTGCCCTGCGTAGCGTTCCGGGCAGCGGGTAGAACCAGGCAGAGAATTCCCGGCTAGCAGCTTCCCTGTGGCGGGGAAGTGCAAACGTACACGTTTTCGGCCGAAAACGCGTTTTCCGGCGAAAACGCACACCACGGCTCTTTCTGAGAAAAAGCAAGCACGGAGGACGAGAACCGCTTTTGCCCTGCGTAGCGTTCCGGGCAGCGGGTAGAACCAGGCAGAGAATTCCCGGCTAGCAGCTTCCCTGTGGCGGGGAAGTGCAAACGTACACGTTTTCGGCCGAAAACGCGTTTTCCGGCGAAAACGCACACCACGGCTCTTTCTGAGAAAAAGCAAGCACGGAGGACGAGAACCGCTTTTGCCCTGCGTAGCGTTCCGGGCAGCGGGTAGAACCAGGCAGAGAATTCCCGGCTAGCAGCTTCCCTGTGGCGGGGAAGTGCAAACGTACACGTTTTCGGCCGAAAACGCGTTTTCCGGCGAAAACGCACACCACGGCTCTTTCTGAGAAAAAGCAAGCACGGAGGACGAGAACCGCTTTTGCCCTGCGTAGCGTTCCGGGCAGCGGGTAGAACCAGGCAGAGAATTCCCGGCTAGCAGCTTCCCTGTGGCGGGGAAGTGCAAACGTACACGTTTTCGGCCGAAAACGCGTTTTCCGGCGAAAACGCACACCACGGCTCTTTCTGAGAAAAAGCAAGCACGGAGGACGAGAACCGCTTTTGCCCTGCGTAGCGTTCCGGGCAGCGGGTAGAACCAGGCAGAGAATTCCCGGCTAGCAGCTTCCCTGTGGCGGGGAAGTGCAAACGTACACGTTTTCGGCCGAAAACGCGTTTTCCGGCGAAAACGCACACCACGGCTCTTTCTGAGAAAAAGCAAGCACGGAGGACGAGAACCGCTTTTGCCCTGCGTAGCGTTCCGGGCAGCGGGTAGAACCAGGCAGAGAATTCCCGGCTAGCAGCTTCCCTGTGGCGGGGAAGTGCAAACGTACACGTTTTCGGCCGAAAACGCGTTTTCCGGCGAAAACGCACACCACGGCTCTTTCTGAGAAAAAGCAAGCACGGAGGACGAGAACCGCTTTTGCCCTGCGTAGCGTTCCGGGCAGCGGGTAGAACCAGGCAGAGAATTCCCGGCTAGCAGCTTCCCTGTGGCGGGGAAGTGCAAACGTACACGTTTTCGGCCGAAAACGCGTTTTCCGGCGAAAACGCACACCACGGCTCTTTCTGAGAAAAAGCAAGCACGGAGGACGAGAACCGCTTTTGCCCTGCGTAGCGTTCCGGGCAGCGGGTAGAACCAGGCAGAGAATTCCCGGCTAGCAGCTTCCCTGTGGCGGGGAAGTGCAAACGTACACGTTTTCGGCCGAAAACGCGTTTTCCGGCGAAAACGCACACCACGGCTCTTTCTGAGAAAAAGCAAGCACGGAGGACGAGAACCGCTTTTGCCCTGCGTAGCGTTCCGGGCAGCGGGTAGAACCAGGCAGAGAATTCCCGGCTAGCAGCTTCCCTGTGGCGGGGAAGTGCAAACGTACACGTTTTCGGCCGAAAACGCGTTTTCCGGCGAAAACGCACACCACGGCTCTTTCTGAGAAAAAGCAAGCACGGAGGACGAGAACCGCTTTTGCCCTGCGTAGCGTTCCGGGCAGCGGGTAGAACCAGGCAGAGAATTCCCGGCTAGCAGCTTCCCTGTGGCGGGGAAGTGCAAACGTACACGTTTTCGGCCGAAAACGCGTTTTCCGGCGAAAACGCACACCACGGCTCTTTCTGAGAAAAAGCAAGCACGGAGGACGAGAACCGCTTTTGCCCTGCGTAGCGTTCCGGGCAGCGGGTAGAACCAGGCAGAGAATTCCCGGCTAGCAGCTTCCCTGTGGCGAAGAAGTGCAAACGTACACGTTTTCGGCCGAAAACGCGTTTTCCGGCGAAATCGCACACCACGGCTCTTTCTGAGAAAAAGCAAGCACGGAGGACGAGAACCGCTTTTGCCCTGCGTAGCGTTCCGGGCAGCGGGTAGAACCAGGCAGAGAATTCCCGGCTAGCAGCTTCCCTGTGGCGGGGAAGTGCAAACGTACACGTTTTCGGCCGAAAACGCGTTTTCCGGCGAAAACGCACACCACGGCTCTTTCTGAGAAAAAGCAAGCACGGAGGACGAGAACCGCTTTTGCCCTGCGTAGCGTTCCGGGCAGCGGGTAGAACCAGGCAGAGAATTCCCGGCTAGCAGCTTCCCTGTGGCGGGGAAGTGCAAACGTACACGTTTTCGGCCGAAAACGCGTTTTCCGGCGAAAACGCACACCACGGCTCTTTCTGAGAAAAAGCAAGCACGGAGGACGAGAACCGCTTTTGCCCTGCGTAGCGTTCCGGGCAGCGGGTAGAACCAGGCAGAGAATTCCCGGCTAGCAGCTTCCCTGTGGCGGGGAAGTGCAAACGTACACGTTTTCGGCCGAAAACGCGTTTTCCGGCGAAAACGCACACCACGGCTCTTTCTGAGAAAAAGCAAGCACGGAGGACGAGAACCGCTTTTGCCCTGCGTAGCGTTCCGGGCAGCGGGTAGAACCAGGCAGAGAATTCCCGGCTAGCAGCTTCCCTGTGGCGGGGAAGTGCAAACGTACACGTTTTCGGCCGAAAACGCGTTTTCCGGCGAAAACGCACACCACGGCTCTTTCTGAGAAAAAGCAAGCACGGAGGACGAGAACCGCTTTTGCCCTGCGTAGCGTTCCGGGCAGCGGGTAGAACCAGGCAGAGAATTCCCGGCTAGCAGCTTCCCTGTGGCGGGGAAGTGCAAACGTACACGTTTTCGGCCGAAAACGCGTTTTCCGGCGAAAACGCACACCACGGCTCTTTCTGAGAAAAAGCAAGCACGGAGGACGAGAACCGCTTTTGCCCTGCGTAGCGTTCCGGGCAGCGGGTAGAACCAGGCAGAGAATTCCCGGCTAGCAGCTTCCCTGTGGCGGGGAAGTGCAAACGTACACGTTTTCGGCCGAAAACGCGTTTTCCGGCGAAAACGCACACCACGGCTCTTTCTGAGAAAAAGCAAGCACGGAGGACGAGAACCGCTTTTGCCCTGCGTAGCGTTCCGGGCAGCGGGTAGAACCAGGCAGAGAATTCCCGGCTAGCAGCTTCCCTGTGGCGGGGAAGTGCAAACGTACACGTTTTCGGCCGAAAACGCGTTTTCCGGCGAAAACGCACACCACGGCTCTTTCTGAGAAAAAGCAAGCACGGAGGACGAGAACCGCTTTTGCCCTGCGTAGCGTTCCGGGCAGCGGGTAGAACCAGGCAGAGAATTCCCGGCTAGCAGCTTCCCTGTGGCGGGGAAGTGCAAACGTACACGTTTTCGGCCGAAAACGCGTTTTCCGGCGAAAACGCACACCACGGCTCTTTCTGAGAAAAAGCAAGCACGGAGGACGAGAACCGCTTTTGCCCTGCGTAGCGTTCCGGGCAGCGGGTAGAACCAGGCAGAGAATTCCCGGCTAGCAGCTTCCCTGTGGCGGGGAAGTGCAAACGTACACGTTTTCGGCCGAAAACGCGTTTTCCGGCGAAAACGCACACCACGGCTCTTTCTGAGAAAAAGCAAGCACGGAGGACGAGAACCGCTTTTGCCCTGCGTAGCGTTCCGGGCAGCGGGTAGAACCAGGCAGAGAATTCCCGGCTAGCAGCTTCCCTGTGGCGGGGAAGTGCAAACGTACACGTTTTCGGCCGAAAACGCGTTTTCCGGCGAAAACGCACACCACGGCTCTTTCTGAGAAAAAGCAAGCACGGAGGACGAGAACCGCTTTTGCCCTGCGTAGCGTTCCGGGCAGCGGGTAGAACCAGGCAGAGAATTCCCGGCTAGCAGCTTCCCTGTGGCGGGGAAGTGCAAACGTACACGTTTTCGGCCGAAAACGCGTTTTCCGGCGAAAACGCACACCACGGCTCTTTCTGAGAAAAAGCAAGCACGGAGGACGAGAACCGCTTTTGCCCTGCGTAGCGTTCCGGGCAGCGGGTAGAACCAGGCAGAGAATTCCCGGCTAGCAGCTTCCCTGTGGCGGGGAAGTGCAAACGTACACGTTTTCGGCCGAAAACGCGTTTTCCGGCGAAAACGCACACCACGGCTCTTTCTGAGAAAAAGCAAGCACGGAGGACGAGAACCGCTTTTGCCCTGCGTAGCGTTCCGGGCAGCGGGTAGAACCAGGCAGAGAATTCCCGGCTAGCAGCTTCCCTGTGGCGGGGAAGTGCAAACGTACACGTTTTCGGCCGAAAACGCGTTTTCCGGCGAAAACGCACACCACGGCTCTTTCTGAGAAAAAGCAAGCACGGAGGACGAGAACCGCTTTTGCCCTGCGTAGCGTTCCGGGCAGCGGGTAGAACCAGGCAGAGAATTCCCGGCTAGCAGCTTCCCTGTGGCGGGGAAGTGCAAACGTACACGTTTTCGGCCGAAAACGCGTTTTCCGGCGAAAACGCACACCACGGCTCTTTCTGAGAAAAAGCAAGCACGGAGGACGAGAACCGCTTTTGCCCTGCGTAGCGTTCCGGGCAGCGGGTAGAACCAGGCAGAGAATTCCCGGCTAGCAGCTTCCCTGTGGCGGGGAAGTGCAAACGTACACGTTTTCGGCCGAAAACGCGTTTTCCGGCGAAAACGCACACCACGGCTCTTTCTGAGAAAAAGCAAGCACGGAGGACGAGAACCGCTTTTGCCCTGCGTAGCGTTCCGGGCAGCGGGTAGAACCAGGCAGAGAATTCCCGGCTAGCAGCTTCCCTGTGGCGGGGAAGTGCAAACGTACACGTTTTCGGCCGAAAACGCGTTTTCCGGCGAAAACGCACACCACGGCTCTTTCTGAGAAAAAGCAAGCACGGAGGACGAGAACCGCTTTTGCCCTGCGTAGCGTTCCGGGCAGCGGGTAGAACCAGGCAGAGAATTCCCGGCTAGCAGCTTCCCTGTGGCGGGGAAGTGCAAACGTACACGTTTTCGGCCGAAAACGCGTTTTCCGGCGAAAACGCACACCACGGCTCTTTCTGAGAAAAAGCAAGCACGGAGGACGAGAACCGCTTTTGCCCTGCGTAGCGTTCCGGGCAGCGGGTAGAACCAGGCAGAGAATTCCCGGCTAGCAGCTTCCCTGTGGCGGGGAAGTGCAAACGTACACGTTTTCGGCCGAAAACGCGTTTTCCGGCGAAAACGCACACCACGGCTCTTTCTGAGAAAAAGCAAGCACGGAGGACGAGAACCGCTTTTGCCCTGCGTAGCGTTCCGGGCAGCGGGTAGAACCAGGCAGAGAATTCCCGGCTAGCAGCTTCCCTGTGGCGGGGAAGTGCAAACGTACACGTTTTCGGCCGAAAACGCGTTTTCCGGCGAAAACGCACACCACGGCTCTTTCTGAGAAAAAGCAAGCACGGAGGACGAGAACCGCTTTTGCCCTGCGTAGCGTTCCGGGCAGCGGGTAGAACCAGGCAGAGAATTCCCGGCTAGCAGCTTCCCTGTGGCGGGGAAGTGCAAACGTACACGTTTTCGGCCGAAAACGCGTTTTCCGGCGAAAACGCACACCACGGCTCTTTCTGAGAAAAAGCAAGCACGGAGGACGAGAACCGCTTTTGCCCTGCGTAGCGTTCCGGGCAGCGGGTAGAACCAGGCAGAGAATTCCCGGCTAGCAGCTTCCCTGTGGCGGGGAAGTGCAAACGTACACGTTTTCGGCCGAAAACGCGTTTTCCGGCGAAAACGCACACCACGGCTCTTTCTGAGAAAAAGCAAGCACGGAGGACGAGAACCGCTTTTGCCCTGCGTAGCGTTCCGGGCAGCGGGTAGAACCAGGCAGAGAATTCCCGGCTAGCAGCTTCCCTGTGGCGGGGAAGTGCAAACGTACACGTTTTCGGCCGAAAACGCGTTTTCCGGCGAAAACGCACACCACGGCTCTTTCTGAGAAAAAGCAAGCACGGAGGACGAGAACCGCTTTTGCCCTGCGTAGCGTTCCGGGCAGCGGGTAGAACCAGGCAGAGAATTCCCGGCTAGCAGCTTCCCTGTGGCGGGGAAGTGCAAACGTACACGTTTTCGGCCGAAAACGCGTTTTCCGGCGAAAACGCACACCACGGCTCTTTCTGAGAAAAAGCAAGCACGGAGGACGAGAACCGCTTTTGCCCTGCGTAGCGTTCCGGGCAGCGGGTAGAACCAGGCAGAGAATTCCCGGCTAGCAGCTTCCCTGTGGCGGGGAAGTGCAAACGTACACGTTTTCGGCCGAAAACGCGTTTTCCGGCGAAAACGCACACCACGGCTCTTTCTGAGAAAAAGCAAGCACGGAGGACGAGAACCGCTTTTGCCCTGCGTAGCGTTCCGGGCAGCGGGTAGAACCAGGCAGAGAATTCCCGGCTAGCAGCTTCCCTGTGGCGGGGAAGTGCAAACGTACACGTTTTCGGCCGAAAACGCGTTTTCCGGCGAAAACGCACACCACGGCTCTTTCTGAGAAAAAGCAAGCACGGAGGACGAGAACCGCTTTTGCCCTGCGTAGCGTTCCGGGCAGCGGGTAGAACCAGGCAGAGAATTCCCGGCTAGCAGCTTCCCTGTGGCGGGGAAGTGCAAACGTACACGTTTTCGGCCGAAAACGCGTTTTCCGGCGAAAACGCACACCACGGCTCTTTCTGAGAAAAAGCAAGCACGGAGGACGAGAACCGCTTTTGCCCTGCGTAGCGTTCCGGGCAGCGGGTAGAACCAGGCAGAGAATTCCCGGCTAGCAGCTTCCCTGTGGCGGGGAAGTGCAAACGTACACGTTTTCGGCCGAAAACGCGTTTTCCGGCGAAAACGCACACCACGGCTCTTTCTGAGAAAAAGCAAGCACGGAGGACGAGAACCGCTTTTGCCCTGCGTAGCGTTCCGGGCAGCGGGTAGAACCAGGCAGAGAATTCCCGGCTAGCAGCTTCCCTGTGGCGGGGAAGTGCAAACGTACACGTTTTCGGCCGAAAACGCGTTTTCCGGCGAAAACGCACACCACGGCTCTTTCTGAGAAAAAGCAAGCACGGAGGACGAGAACCGCTTTTGCCCTGCGTAGCGTTCCGGGCAGCGGGTAGAACCAGGCAGAGAATTCCCGGCTAGCAGCTTCCCTGTGGCGGGGAAGTGCAAACGTACACGTTTTCGGCCGAAAACGCGTTTTCCGGCGAAAACGCACACCACGGCTCTTTCTGAGAAAAAGCAAGCACGGAGGACGAGAACCGCTTTTGCCCTGCGTAGCGTTCCGGGCAGCGGGTAGAACCAGGCAGAGAATTCCCGGCTAGCAGCTTCCCTGTGGCGGGGAAGTGCAAACGTACACGTTTTCGGCCGAAAACGCGTTTTCCGGCGAAAACGCACACCACGGCTCTTTCTGAGAAAAAGCAAGCACGGAGGACGAGAACCGCTTTTGCCCTGCGTAGCGTTCCGGGCAGCGGGTAGAACCAGGCAGAGAATTCCCGGCTAGCAGCTTCCCTGTGGCGGGGAAGTGCAAACGTACACGTTTTCGGCCGAAAACGCGTTTTCCGGCGAAAACGCACACCACGGCTCTTTCTGAGAAAAAGCAAGCACGGAGGACGAGAACCGCTTTTGCCCTGCGTAGCGTTCCGGGCAGCGGGTAGAACCAGGCAGAGAATTCCCGGCTAGCAGCTTCCCTGTGGCGGGGAAGTGCAAACGTACACGTTTTCGGCCGAAAACGCGTTTTCCGGCGAAAACGCACACCACGGCTCTTTCTGAGAAAAAGCAAGCACGGAGGACGAGAACCGCTTTTGCCCTGCGTAGCGTTCCGGGCAGCGGGTAGAACCAGGCAGAGAATTCCCGGCTAGCAGCTTCCCTGTGGCGGGGAAGTGCAAACGTACACGTTTTCGGCCGAAAACGCGTTTTCCGGCGAAAACGCACACCACGGCTCTTTCTGAGAAAAAGCAAGCACGGAGGACGAGAACCGCTTTTGCCCTGCGTAGCGTTCCGGGCAGCGGGTAGAACCAGGCAGAGAATTCCCGGCTAGCAGCTTCCCTGTGGCGGGGAAGTGCAAACGTACACGTTTTCGGCCGAAAACGCGTTTTCCGGCGAAAACGCACACCACGGCTCTTTCTGAGAAAAAGCAAGCACGGAGGACGAGAACCGCTTTTGCCCTGCGTAGCGTTCCGGGCAGCGGGTAGAACCAGGCAGAGAATTCCCGGCTAGCAGCTTCCCTGTGGCGGGGAAGTGCAAACGTACACGTTTTCGGCCGAAAACGCGTTTTCCGGCGAAAACGCACACCACGGCTCTTTCTGAGAAAAAGCAAGCACGGAGGACGAGAACCGCTTTTGCCCTGCGTAGCGTTCCGGGCAGCGGGTAGAACCAGGCAGAGAATTCCCGGCTAGCAGCTTCCCTGTGGCGGGGAAGTGCAAACGTACACGTTTTCGGCCGAAAACGCGTTTTCCGGCGAAAACGCACACCACGGCTCTTTCTGAGAAAAAGCAAGCACGGAGGACGAGAACCGCTTTTGCCCTGCGTAGCGTTCCGGGCAGCGGGTAGAACCAGGCAGAGAATTCCCGGCTAGCAGCTTCCCTGTGGCGGGGAAGTGCAAACGTACACGTTTTCGGCCGAAAACGCGTTTTCCGGCGAAAACGCACACCACGGCTCTTTCTGAGAAAAAGCAAGCACGGAGGACGAGAACCGCTTTTGCCCTGCGTAGCGTTCCGGGCAGCGGGTAGAACCAGGCAGAGAATTCCCGGCTAGCAGCTTCCCTGTGGCGGGGAAGTGCAAACGTACACGTTTTCGGCCGAAAACGCGTTTTCCGGCGAAAACGCACACCACGGCTCTTTCTGAGAAAAAGCAAGCACGGAGGACGAGAACCGCTTTTGCCCTGCGTAGCGTTCCGGGCAGCGGGTAGAACCAGGCAGAGAATTCCCGGCTAGCAGCTTCCCTGTGGCGGGGAAGTGCAAACGTACACGTTTTCGGCCGAAAACGCGTTTTCCGGCGAAAACGCACACCACGGCTCTTTCTGAGAAAAAGCAAGCACGGAGGACGAGAACCGCTTTTGCCCTGCGTAGCGTTCCGGGCAGCGGGTAGAACCAGGCAGAGAATTCCCGGCTAGCAGCTTCCCTGTGGCGGGGAAGTGCAAACGTACACGTTTTCGGCCGAAAACGCGTTTTCCGGCGAAAACGCACACCACGGCTCTTTCTGAGAAAAAGCAAGCACGGAGGACGAGAACCGCTTTTGCCCTGCGTAGCGTTCCGGGCAGCGGGTAGAACCAGGCAGAGAATTCCCGGCTAGCAGCTTCCCTGTGGCGGGGAAGTGCAAACGTACACGTTTTCGGCCGAAAACGCGTTTTCCGGCGAAAACGCACACCACGGCTCTTTCTGAGAAAAAGCAAGCACGGAGGACGAGAACCGCTTTTGCCCTGCGTAGCGTTCCGGGCAGCGGGTAGAACCAGGCAGAGAATTCCCGGCTAGCAGCTTCCCTGTGGCGGGGAAGTGCAAACGTACACGTTTTCGGCCGAAAACGCGTTTTCCGGCGAAAACGCACACCACGGCTCTTTCTGAGAAAAAGCAAGCACGGAGGACGAGAACCGCTTTTGCCCTGCGTAGCGTTCCGGGCAGCGGGTAGAACCAGGCAGAGAATTCCCGGCTAGCAGCTTCCCTGTGGCGGGGAAGTGCAAACGTACACGTTTTCGGCCGAAAACGCGTTTTCCGGCGAAAACGCACACCACGGCTCTTTCTGAGAAAAAGCAAGCACGGAGGACGAGAACCGCTTTTGCCCTGCGTAGCGTTCCGGGCAGCGGGTAGAACCAGGCAGAGAATTCCCGGCTAGCAGCTTCCCTGTGGCGGGGAAGTGCAAACGTACACGTTTTCGGCCGAAAACGCGTTTTCCGGCGAAAACGCACACCACGGCTCTTTCTGAGAAAAAGCAAGCACGGAGGACGAGAACCGCTTTTGCCCTGCGTAGCGTTCCGGGCAGCGGGTAGAACCAGGCAGAGAATTCCCGGCTAGCAGCTTCCCTGTGGCGGGGAAGTGCAAACGTACACGTTTTCGGCCGAAAACGCGTTTTCCGGCGAAAACGCACACCACGGCTCTTTCTGAGAAAAAGCAAGCACGGAGGACGAGAACCGCTTTTGCCCTGCGTAGCGTTCCGGGCAGCGGGTAGAACCAGGCAGAGAATTCCCGGCTAGCAGCTTCCCTGTGGCGGGGAAGTGCAAACGTACACGTTTTCGGCCGAAAACGCGTTTTCCGGCGAAAACGCACACCACGGCTCTTTCTGAGAAAAAGCAAGCACGGAGGACGAGAACCGCTTTTGCCCTGCGTAGCGTTCCGGGCAGCGGGTAGAACCAGGCAGAGAATTCCCGGCTAGCAGCTTCCCTGTGGCGGGGAAGTGCAAACGTACACGTTTTCGGCCGAAAACGCGTTTTCCGGCGAAAACGCACACCACGGCTCTTTCTGAGAAAAAGCAAGCACGGAGGACGAGAACCGCTTTTGCCCTGCGTAGCGTTCCGGGCAGCGGGTAGAACCAGGCAGAGAATTCCCGGCTAGCAGCTTCCCTGTGGCGGGGAAGTGCAAACGTACACGTTTTCGGCCGAAAACGCGTTTTCCGGCGAAAACGCACACCACGGCTCTTTCTGAGAAAAAGCAAGCACGGAGGACGAGAACCGCTTTTGCCCTGCGTAGCGTTCCGGGCAGCGGGTAGAACCAGGCAGAGAATTCCCGGCTAGCAGCTTCCCTGTGGCGGGGAAGTGCAAACGTACACGTTTTCGGCCGAAAACGCGTTTTCCGGCGAAAACGCACACCACGGCTCTTTCTGAGAAAAAGCAAGCACGGAGGACGAGAACCGCTTTTGCCCTGCGTAGCGTTCCGGGCAGCGGGTAGAACCAGGCAGAGAATTCCCGGCTAGCAGCTTCCCTGTGGCGGGGAAGTGCAAACGTACACGTTTTCGGCCGAAAACGCGTTTTCCGGCGAAAACGCACACCACGGCTCTTTCTGAGAAAAAGCAAGCACGGAGGACGAGAACCGCTTTTGCCCTGCGTAGCGTTCCGGGCAGCGGGTAGAACCAGGCAGAGAATTCCCGGCTAGCAGCTTCCCTGTGGCGGGGAAGTGCAAACGTACACGTTTTCGGCCGAAAACGCGTTTTCCGGCGAAAACGCACACCACGGCTCTTTCTGAGAAAAAGCAAGCACGGAGGACGAGAACCGCTTTTGCCCTGCGTAGCGTTCCGGGCAGCGGGTAGAACCAGGCAGAGAATTCCCGGCTAGCAGCTTCCCTGTGGCGAGGAAGTGCAAACGTACACGTTTTCGGCCGAAAACGCGTTTTCCGGCGAAATCGCACACCACGGCTCTTTCTGAGAAAAAGCAAGCACGGAGGACGAGAACCGCTTTTGCCCTGCGTAGCGTTCCGGGCAGCGGGTAGAACCAGGCAGAGAATTCCCGGCTAGCAGCTTCCCTGTGGCGGGGAAGTGCAAACGTACACGTTTTCGGCCGAAAACGCGTTTTCCGGCGAAAACGCACACCACGGATCTTTCTGAGAAAAAGCAAGCACGGAGGACGAGAACCGCTTTTGCCCTGCGTAGCGTTCCGGGCAGCGGGTAGAACCAGGCAGAGAATTCCCGGCTAGCAGCTTCCCTGTGGCGGGGAAGTGCAAACGTACACGTTTTCGGCCGAAAACGCGTTTTCCGGCGAAAACGCACACCACGGCTCTTTCTGAGAAAAAGCAAGCACGGAGGACGAGAACCGCTTTTGCCCTGCGTAGCGTTCCGGGCAGCGGGTAGAACCAGGCAGAGAATTCCCGGCTAGCAGCTTCCCTGTGGCGGGGAAGTGCAAACGTACACGTTTTCGGCCGAAAACGCGTTTTCCGGCGAAAACGCACACCACGGCTCTTTCTGAGAAAAAGCAAGCGCGGAGGACGAGAACCGCTTTTGCCCTGCGTAGCGTTCCGGGCAGCGGGTAGAACCAGGCAGAGAATTCCCGGCTAGCAGCTTCCCTGTGGCGGGGAAGTGCAAACGTACACGTTTTCGGCCGAAAACGCGTTTTCCGGCGAAAACGCACACCACGGCTCTTTCTGAGAAAAAGCAAGCACGGAGGACGAGAACCGCTTTTGCCCTGCGTAGCGTTCCGGGCAGCGGGTAGAACCAGGCAGAGAATTCCCGGCTAGCAGCTTCCCTGTGGCGGGGAAGTGCAAACGTACACGTTTTCGGCCGAAAACGCGTTTTCCGGCGAAAACGCACACCACGGCTCTTTCTGAGAAAAAGCAAGCACGGAGGACGAGAACCGCTTTTGCCCTGCGTAGCGTTCCGGGCAGCGGGTAGAACCAGGCAGAGAATTCCCGGCTAGCAGCTTCCCTGTGGCGGGGAAGTGCAAACGTACACGTTTCCGGCCGAAAACGCGTTTTCCGGCGAAAACGCACACCACGGCTCTTTCTGAGAAAAAGCAAGCACGGAGGACGAGAACCGCTTTTGCCCTGCGTAGCGTTCCGGGCAGCGGGTAGAACCAGGCAGAGAATTCCCGGCTAGCAGCTTCCCTGTGGCGGGGAAGTGCAAACGTACACGTTTTCGGCCGAAAACGCGTTTTCCGGCGAAAACGCACACCACGGCTCTTTCTGAGAAAAAGCAAGCACGGAGGACGAGAACCGCTTTTGCCCTGCGTAGCGTTCCGGGCAGCGGGTAGAAACAGGCAGAGAATTCCCGGCTAGCAGCTTCCCTGTGGCGGGGAAGTGCAAACGTACACGTTTTCGGCCGAAAACGCGTTTTCCGGCGAAAACGCACACCACGGCTCTTTCTGAGAAAAAGCAAGCACGGAGGACGAGAACCGCTTTTGCCCTGCGTAGCGTTCCGGGCAGCGGGTAGAACCAGGCAGAGAATTCCCGGCTAGCAGCTTCCCTGTGGCGGGGAAGTGCAAACGTACACGTTTTCGGCCGAAAACGCGTTTTCCGGCGAAAACGCACACCACGGCTCTTTCTGAGAAAAAGCAAGCACGGAGGACGAGAACCGCCTTTGCCCTGCGTAGCGTTCCGGGCAGCGGGTAGAACCAGGCAGAGAATTCCCGGCTAGCAGCTTCCCTGTGGCGGGGAAGTGCAAACGTACAAGTTTTTGGCCGAAAACGCGTTTTCCGGCGAAAACGCACACCACGGCTCTTTCTGAGAAAAAGCAAGCACGGAGGACGAGAACCGCTTTTGCCCTGCGTAGCGTTCCGGGCAGCGGGTAGAACCAGGCAGAGAATTCCCGGCTAGCAGCTTCCCTGTGGCGGGGAAGTGCAAACGTACACGTTTTCGGCCGAAAACGCGTTTTCCGGCGAAACCGCACACCACGGCTCTTTCTGAGAAAAAGAAGCACGGAGGACGAGAACCGCTTTTGCCCTGCGTAGCGTTCCGGGCAGCGGGTAGAACCAGGCAGAGAATTCCCGGCTAGCAGCTTCCCTGTGGCGGGGAAGTGCAAACGTACACGTTTTCGGCCGAAAACGCGTTTTCCGGCGAAAACGCACACCACGGCTCTTTCTGAGAAAAAGCAAGCACGGAGGACGAGAACCGCTTTTGCCCTGCGTAGCGTTCCGGGCAGCGGGTAGAACCAGGCAGAGAATTCCCGGCTAGCAGCTTCCCTGTGGCGGGGAAGTGCAAACGTACACGTTTTCGGCCGAAAACGCGTTTTCCGGCGAAAACGCACACCACGGCTCTTTCTGAGAAAAAGCAAGCACGGAGGACGAGAACCGTTTTTGCCCTGCGTAGCGTTCCGGGCAGCGGGTAGAACCAGGCAGAGAATTCCCGGCTAGCAGCTTCCCTGTGGCGGGGAAGTGCAAACGTACACGTTTTCGGCCGAAAACGCGTTTTCCGGCGAAATCGCACTACCACGGCTCTTTCTGAGAAAAAGCAAGCACGGAGGACGAGAACCGCTTTTGCCCTGCGTAGCGTTCCGGGCAGCGGGTAGAACCAGGCAGAGAATTCCCGGCTAGCAGCTTCCCTGTGGCGGGGAAGTGCAAACGTACACGTTTTCGGCCGAAAACATGTTTTCCGGCGAAAACGCACACCACGGCTCTTTCTGAGAAAAAGCAAGCACGGAGGACGAGAACCGCTTTTGCCCTGCGTAGCGTTCCGGGCAGCGTGTAGAACTAGGCAGAGAATTCCCGGCTAGCAGCTTCCCTGTGGCGGGGAAGTGCAAACGTACACGTTTTCGGCCGAAAACGCGTTTTCCGGCGAAAACGCACACCACGGCTCTTTCTGAGAAAAAGCAAGCACGGAGGACGAGAACCGCTTTTGCCCTGCGTAGCGTTCCGGGCAGCGGGTAGAACCAGGCAGAGAATTCCCGGCTAGCAGCTTCCCTGTGGCGGGGAAGTGCAAACGTACACGTTTTCGGCCGAAAACGCGTTTTCCGGCGAAAACGCACACCACGGCTCTTTCTGAGAAAAAGCAAGCACGGAGGACGAGAACCGCTTTTGCCCTGCGTAGCGTTCCGGGCAGCGGGTAGAACCAGGCAGAGAATTCCCGGCTAGCAGCTTCCCTGTGGCGGGGAAGTGCAAACGTACACGTTTTCGGCCGAAAACGCGTTTTCCGGCGAAAACGCACACCACGGCTCTTTCTGAGAAAAAGCAAGCACGGAGGACGAGAACCGCTTTTGCCCTGCGTAGCGTTCCGGGCAGCGGGTAGAACCAGGCAGAGAATTCCCGGCTAGCAGCTTCCCTGTGGCGGGGAAGTGCAAACGTACACGTTTTCGGCCGAAAACGCGTTTTCCGGCGAAAACGCACACCACGGCTCTTTCTGAGAAAAAGCAAGCACGGAGGACGAGAACCGTTTTTGCCCTGCGTAGCGTTCCGGGCAGCAGGTAGAACCAGGCACAGAATTCCCGGCTAGCAGCTTCCCTGTGGCGGGGAAGTGCAAACGTACACGTTTTCGGCCGAAAACGCGTTTTCCGGCGAAAACGCACACCACGGCTCTTTCTGAGAAAAAGCAAGCACGGAGGACGAGAACCGCTTTTGCCCTGCGTAGCGTTCCGGGCAGCGTGTAGAACTAGGCAGAGAATTCCAGGCTAGCAGCTTCCCTGTGGCGGGGAAGTGCAAACGTACACGTTTTCGGCCGAAAACGCGTTTTCCGGCGAAAACGCACACCACGGCTCTTTCTGAGAAAAAGCAAGCACGGAGGACGAGAACCGCTTTTGCCCTGCGTAGCGTTCCGGGCAGCGTGTAGAACTAGGCAGAGAATTCCCGGCTAGCAGCTTCCCTGTGGCGGGGAAGTGCAAACGTACACGTTTTCGGCCGAAAACGCGTTTTCCGGCGAAAACGCACACCACGGCTCTTTCTGAGAAAAAGCAAGCACGGAGGACGAGAACCGCTTTTGCCCTGCGTAGCGTTCCGGGCAGCGGGTAGAACCAGGCAGAGAATTCCCGGCTAGCAGCTTCCCTGTGGCGGGGAAGTGCAAACGTACACGTTTTCGGCCGAAAACGCGTTTTCCGGCGAAAACGCACACCACGGCTCTTTCTGAGAAAAAGCAAGCACGGAGGACGAGAACCGCTTTTGCCCTGCGTAGCGTTCCGGGCAGCGGGTAGAACCAGGCAGAGAATTCCCGGCTAGCAGCTTCCCTGTGGCGGGGAAGTGCAAACGTACACGTTTTCGGCCGAAAACGCGTTTTCCGGCGAAAACGCACACCACGGCTCTTTCTGAGAAAAAGCAAGCACGGAGGACGAGAACCGCTTTTGCCCTGCGTAGCGTTCCGGGCAGCGGGTAGAACCAGGCAGAGAATTCCCGGCTAGCAGCTTCCCTGTGGCGGGGAAGTGCAAACGTACACGTTTTCGGCCGAAAACACGTTTTCCGGCGAAAACGCACACCACGGCTATTTCTGAGAAAAAGCAAGCACGGAGGACGAGAACCGTTTTTGCCCTGCGTAGCGTTCCGGGCAGCGGGTAGAACCAGGCAGAGAATTCCCGGCTAGCAGCTTCCCTGTGGCGGGGAAGTGCAAACGTACACGTTTTCGGCCGAAAACGCGTTTTCCGGCGAAAACGCACACCACGGCTCTTTCTGAGAAAAAGCAAGCACGGAGGACGAGAACCGCTTTTGCCCTGCGTAGCGTTCTGGGCAGCGGGTAGAACCAGGCAGAGAATTCCCGGCTAGCAGCTTCCCTGTGGCGGGGAAGTGCAAACGTACACGTTTTCGGCCGAAAACGCGTTTTCCGGCGAAATCGCACTACCACGGCTCTTTCTGAGAAAAAGCAAGCACGGAGGACGAGAACCGCTTTTGCCCTGCGTAGCGTTCCGGGCAGCGGGTAGAACCAGGCAGAGAATTCCCGGCTAGCAGCTTCCCTGTTGCGGGGAAGTGCAAACGTAAACGTTATCGGCCGAAAACGCGTTTTCCGGCGAAAACACACACCACGGCTCTTTCTGAGAAAAAGCAAGCACGGAGGACGAGAACCGCTTTTGCCCTGCGTAGCGTTCCGGGCAGCGGGTAGAACCAGGCAGAGAATTCCCGGCTAGCAGCTTCCCTGTGGCGGGGAAGTGCAAACGTACACGTTTTCGGCCGAAAACGCGTTTTCCGGCGAAATCGCACTACCGCGGCTCTTTCTGAGAAAAAGCAAGCACGGAGGACGAGAACCGCTTTTGCCCTGCGTAGCGTTCCGGGCAGCGGGTAGAACCAGGCAGAGAATTCCCGGCTAGCAGCTTCCCTGTGGCGGGGAAGTGCAAACGTACACGTTTTCGGCCGAAAACGCGTTTTCCGGCGAAAACGCACACCACGGCTCTTTCTGAGAAAAAGCAAGCACGGAGGACGAGAACCGCTTTTGCCCTGCGTAGCGTTCCGGGCAGCGGGTAGAACCAGGCAGAGAATTCCCGGCTAGCAGCTTCCCTGTGGCGGGGAAGTGCAAACGTACACGTTTTCGGCCGAAAACGCGTTTTCCGGCGAAAACGCACACCACGGCTCTTTCTGAGAAAAAGCAAGCACGGAGGACGAGAACCGCTTTTGCCCTGCGTAGCGTTCCGGGCAGCGGGTAGAACCAGGCAGAGAATTCCCGGCTAGCAGCTTCCCTGTGGCGGGGAAGTGCAAACGTACACGTTTTCGGCCGAAAACACGTTTTCCGGCGAAAACGCACACCACGGCTATTTCTGAGAAAAAGCAAGCACGGAGGACGAGAACCGTTTTTGCCTTGCGTAGCGTTCCGGGCAGCGGGTAGAACCAGGCAGAGAATTCCCGGCTAGCAGCTTCCCTGTGGCGGGGAAGTGCAAACGTACACGTTTTCGGCCGAAAACGCGTTTTCCGGCGAAAACGCACACCACGGCTCTTTCTGAGAAAAACCAAGCACGGAGGACGAGAACCGCTTTTGCCCTGCGTAGCGTTCCGGGCAGCGGGTAGAACCAGGCAGAGAATTCCCGGCTAGCAGCTTCCCTGTGGCGGGGAAGTGCAAACGTACACGTTTTCAGCCGAAAACGCGTTTTCCGGCGAAATCGCACTACCACGGCTCTTTCTGAGAAAAAGCAAGCACGGAGGACGAGAACCGCTTTTGCCCTGCGTAGCGTTCCGGGCAGCGGGTAGAACCAGGCAGAGAATTCCCGGCTAGCAGCTTCCCTGTTGCGGGGAAGTGCAAACGTACACGTTTTCGGCCGAAAACGCGTTTTCCGGCGAAAACACACACCACGGCTCTTTCTGAGAAAAAGCAAGCACGGAGGACGAGAACCGCTTTTGCCCTGCGTAGCGTTCCGGGCAGCGGGTAGAACCAGGCAGAGAATTCCCGGCTAGCAGCTTCCCTGTGGCGGGGAAGTGCAAACGTACACGTTTTCGGCCGAAAACGCTTTTTCCGGCGAAACCGCACACCACTGCTCTTTCTGAGAAAAAGAAGCACGGAGGACGAGAACCGCTTTTGCCCTGCGTAGCGTTCCGGGCAGCGGGTAGAACCAGGCAGAGAATTCCCGGCTAGCAGCTTCCCTGTGGCGGGGAAGTGCAAACGTACACGTTTTCGGCCGAAAACGCGTTTTCCGGCGAAAACGCACACCACGGCTCTTTCTGAGAAAAAGAAGCACGGAGGACGAGAACCGCTTTTGCCCTGCGTAGCGTTCCGGGCAGCGGGTAGAACCAGGCAGAGAATTCCCGGCTAGCAGCTTCCCTGTGGCGGGGAAGTGCAAACGTACACGTTTTCGGCCGAAAACGCGTTTTCCGGCGAAAACGCACACCACGGCTCTTTCTGAGAAAAAGCAAGCACGGAGGACGAGAACCGCTTTTGCCCTGCGTAGCGTTCCGGGCAGCGGGTAGAACCAGGCAGAGAATTCCCGGCTAGCAGCTTCCCTGTGGCGGGGAAGTGCAAACGTACACGTTTTCGGCCGAAAACGCGTTTTCCGGCGAAAACGCACACCACAGCTCTTTCTGAGAAAAAGCAAGCACGGAGGACGAGAAGCGCTTTTGCCCTGCGTAGCGTTCCGGGCAGCGGGTAGAACCAGGCAGAGAATTCCCGGCGAGCAGCTTCCCTGTGGCGGGGAAGTGCAGACGTACACGTTTTCAGCCGAAAACGCGATTTCCGGCGAAAACGCACACCACGGCTCTTTCTGAGAAAAAGCAAGCACGGAGGACGAGAACCGCTTTTGCCCTGCGTAGCGTTCCGGGCAGCGGGTAGAACCAGGCAGAGAATTCCCGGCTAGCAGCTTCCCTGTGGCGGGGAAGTGCAAACGTACACGTTTTCGGCCGAAAACGCGTTTTCCGGCGAAAACGCACACCACGGCTCTTTCTGAGAAAAAGCAAGCACGGAGGACGAGAACCGCTTTTGCCCTGCGTAGCGTTCCGGGCAGCGGATAGAACCAGGCAGAGAATTCCCGGCTAGCAGCTTCCCTGTGGCGGGGAAGTGCAAACGTACACGTTTTCGGCCGAAAACGCGTTTTCCGGCGAAAACGCACACCACGGCTCTTTCTGAGAAAAAGCAAGCATGGAGGACGAGAACCGCTTTTGCCCTGCGTAGCGTTCCGGGCAGCGGGTAGAACCAGGCAGAGAATTCCCGGCTAGCAGCTTCCCTGTGGCGGGGAAGTGCAAACGTACACGTTTTCGGCCGAAAACGCGTTTTCCGGCGAAAACGCACACCACGGCTCTTTCTGAGAAAAAGCAAGCACGGAGGACGAGAACCGCTTTTGCCCTGCGTAGCGTTCCGGGCAGCGGGTAGAACCAGGCAGAGAATTCCCGGCTAGCAGCTTCCCTGTGGCGGGGAAGTGCAAACGTACACGTTTTCGGCCGAAAACGCGTTTTCCGGCGAAAACGCACACCACGGCTCTTTCTGAGAAAAAGCAAGCACGGAGGACGAGAACCGCTTTTGCCCTGCGTAGCGTTCCGGGCAGCGGGTAGAACCAGGCAGAGAATTCCCGGCTAGCAGCTTCCCTGTGGCGGGGAAGTGCAAACGTACACGTTTTCGGCCGAAAACACGTTTTCCGGCGAAAACGCACACCACGGCTATTTCTGAGAAAAAGCAAGCACGGAGGACGAGAACCGTTTTTGCCCTGCGTAGCGTTCCGGGCAGCGGGTAGAACCAGGCAGAGAATTCCCGGCTAGCAGCTTCCCTGTGGCGGGGAAGTGCAAACGTACACGTTTTCGGCCGAAAACGCGTTTTCCGGCGAAAACGCACACCACGGCTCTTTCTGAGAAAAAGCAAGCACGGAGGACGAGAACCGCTTTTGCCCTGCGTAGCGTTCTGGGCAGCGGGTAGAACCAGGCAGAGAATTCCCGGCTAGCAGCTTCCCTGTGGCGGGGAAGTGCAAACGTACACGTTTTCGGCCGAAAACGCGTTTTCCGGCGAAATCGCACTACCACGGCTCTTTCTGAGAAAAAGCAAGCACGGAGGACGAGAACCGCTTTTGCCCTGCGTAGCGTTCCGGGCAGCGGGTAGAACCAGGCAGAGAATTCCCGGCTAGCAGCTTCCCTGTTGCGGGGAAGTGCAAACGTAAACGTTATCGGCCGAAAACGCGTTTTCCGGCGAAAACACACACCACGGCTCTTTCTGAGAAAAAGCAAGCACGGAGGACGAGAACCGCTTTTGCCCTGCGTAGCGTTCCGGGCAGCGGGTAGAACCAGGCAGAGAATTCCCGGCTAGCAGCTTCCCTGTGGCGGGGAAGTGCAAACGTACACGTTTTCGGCCGAAAACGCGTTTTCCGGCGAAATCGCACTACCGCGGCTCTTTCTGAGAAAAAGCAAGCACGGAGGACGAGAACCGCTTTTGCCCTGCGTAGCGTTCCGGGCAGCGGGTAGAACCAGGCAGAGAATTCCCGGCTAGCAGCTTCCCTGTGGCGGGGAAGTGCAAACGTACACGTTTTCGGCCGAAAACGCGTTTTCCGGCGAAAACGCACACCACGGC
This sequence comes from Athene noctua, assembly GCF_965140245.1. Taxonomy (NCBI): domain Eukaryota; kingdom Metazoa; phylum Chordata; class Aves; order Strigiformes; family Strigidae; genus Athene; species Athene noctua. Next base: position 20,167 of record NW_027438050.1, on the reverse strand, counting down.
TCTTTCTGAGAAAAAGCAAGCACGGAGGACGAGAACCGCTTTTGCCCTGCGTAGCGTTCCGGGCAGCGGGTAGAACCAGGCAGAGAATTCCCGGCTAGCAGCTTCCCTGTGGCGGGGAAGTGCAAACGTACACGTTTTCGGCCGAAAACGCGTTTTCCGGCGAAAACGCACACCACGGCTCTTTCTGAGAAAAAGCAAGCACGGAGGACGAGAACCGCTTTTGCCCTGCGTAGCGTTCCGGGCAGCGGGTAGAACCAGGCAGAGAATTCCCGGCTAGCAGCTTCCCTGTGGCGGGGAAGTGCAAACGTACACGTTTTCGGCCGAAAACACGTTTTCCGGCGAAAACGCACACCACGGCTATTTCTGAGAAAAAGCAAGCACGGAGGACGAGAACCGTTTTTGCCTTGCGTAGCGTTCCGGGCAGCGGGTAGAACCAGGCAGAGAATTCCCGGCTAGCAGCTTCCCTGTGGCGGGGAAGTGCAAACGTACACGTTTTCGGCCGAAAACGCGTTTTCCGGCGAAAACGCACACCACGGCTCTTTCTGAGAAAAACCAAGCACGGAGGACGAGAACCGCTTTTGCCCTGCGTAGCGTTCCGGGCAGCGGGTAGAACCAGGCAGAGAATTCCCGGCTAGCAGCTTCCCTGTGGCGGGGAAGTGCAAACGTACACGTTTTCAGCCGAAAACGCGTTTTCCGGCGAAATCGCACACCACGGCTCTTTCTGAGAAAAAGCAAGCACGGAGGACGAGAACCGCTTTTGCCCTGCGTAGCGTTCCGGGCAGCGGGTAGAACCAGGCAGAGAATTCCCGGCTAGCAGCTTCCCTGTTGCGGGGAAGTGCAAACGTACACGTTTTCGGCCGAAAACGCGTTTTCCGGCGAAAACGCACACCACGGCTCTTTCTGAGAAAAAGCAAGCACGGAGGACGAGAACCGCTTTTGCCCTGCGTAGCGTTCCGGGCAGCGGGTAGAACCAGGCAGAGAATTCCCGGCTAGCAGCTTCCCTGTGGCGGGGAAGTGCAAACGTACACGTTTTCGGCCGAAAACGCTTTTTCCGGCGAAACCGCACACCACTGCTCTTTCTGAGAAAAAGAAGCACGGAGGACGAGAACCGCTTTTGCCCTGCGTAGCGTTCCGGGCAGCGGGTAGAACCAGGCAGAGAATTCCCGGCTAGCAGCTTCCCTGTGGCGGGGAAGTGCAAACGTACACGTTTTCGGCCGAAAACGCGTTTTCCGGCGAAAACGCACACCACGGCTCTTTCTGAGAAAAAGAAGCACGGAGGACGAGAACCGCTTTTGCCCTGCGTAGCGTTCCGGGCAGCGGGTAGAACCAGGCAGAGAATTCCCGGCTAGCAGCTTCCCTGTGGCGGGGAAGTGCAAACGTACACGTTTTCGGCCGAAAACGCGTTTTCCGGCGAAAACGCACACCACGGCTCTTTCTGAGAAAAAGCAAGCACGGAGGACGAGAACCGCTTTTGCCCTGCGTAGCGTTCCGGGCAGCGGGTAGAACCAGGCAGAGAATTCCCGGCTAGCAGCTTCCCTGTGGCGGGGAAGTGCAAACGTACACGTTTTCGGCCGAAAACGCGTTTTCCGGCGAAAACGCACACCACAGCTCTTTCTGAGAAAAAGCAAGCACGGAGGACGAGAAGCGCTTTTGCCCTGCGTAGCGTTCCGGGCAGCGGGTAGAACCAGGCAGAGAATTCCCGGCGAGCAGCTTCCCTGTGGCGGGGAAGTGCAACGTACACGTTTTCAGCCGAAAACGCGATTTTCCGGCGAAAACGCACACCACGGCTCTTTCTGAGAAAAAGCAAGCACGGAGGACGAGAACCGCTTTTGCCCTGCGTAGCGTTCCGGGCAGCGGGTAGAACCAGGCAGAGAATTCCCGGCTAGCAGCTTCCCTGTGGCGGGGAAGTGCAAACGTACACGTTTTCGGCCGAAAACGCGTTTTCCGGCGAAAACGCACACCACGGCTCTTTCTGAGAAAAAGCAAGCACGGAGGACGAGAACCGCTTTTGCCCTGCGTAGCGTTCCGGGCAGCGGATAGAACCAGGCAGAGAATTCCCGGCTAGCAGCTTCCCTGTGGCGGGGAAGTGCAAACGTACACGTTTTCGGCCGAAAACGCGTTTTCCGGCGAAAACGCACACCACGGCTCTTTCTGAGAAAAAGCAAGCATGGAGGACGAGAACCGCTTTTGCCCTGCGTAGCGTTCCGGGCAGCGGGTAGAACCAGGCAGAGAATTCCCGGCTAGCAGCTTCCCTGTGGCGGGGAAGTGCAAACGTACACGTTTTCGGCCGAAAACGCGTTTTCCGGCGAAAACGCACACCACGGCTCTTTCTGAGAAAAAGCAAGCACGGAGGACGAGAACCGCTTTTGCCCTGCGTAGCGTTCCGGGCAGCGGGTAGAACCAGGCAGAGAATTCCCGGTTAGCAGCTTCCCTGTGGCGGGGAAGTGCAAACGTACACGTTTTCGGCCGAAACGCGTTTTCCGGGCGAAAACGCACACCACGGCTCTTTCTGAGAAAAAGCAAGCACGGAGGACGAGAACCGCTTTTGCCCTGCGTAGCGTTCCGGGCAGCGGGTAGAACCAGGCAGAGAATTCCCGGCTAGCAGCTTCCCTGTGGCGGGGAAGTGCAAACGTACACGTTTTCGGCCGAAAACGCGTTTTCCGGCGAAATCGCACTACCACGGCTCTTTCTGAGAAAAAGCAAGCACGGAGGACGAGAACCGCTTTTGCCCTGCGTAGCGTTCCGGGCAGCGGGTAGAACCAGGCAGAGAATTCCCGGCTAGCAGCTTCCCTGTGGCGGGGAAGTGCAAACGTACACGTTTTCGGCCGAAAACGCGTTTTCCGGCGAAAACGCACACCACGGCTCTTTCTGAGAAAAAGCAAGCACGGAGGACGAGAACCGCTTTTGCCCTGCGTAGCGTTCCGGGCAGCGGGTAGAACCAGGCAGAGAATTCCCGGCTAGCAGCTTCCCTGTGGCGGGGAAGTGCAAACGTACACGTTTTCGGCCGAAAACGCGTTTTCCGGCGAAAACGCACACCACGGCTCTTTCTGAGAAAAAGCAGCACGGAGGACGAGAACCGCTTTTGCCCTGCGTAGCGTTCCGGGCAGCGGGTAGAACCAGGCAGAGAATTCCCGGCTAGCAGCTTCCCTGTGGCGGGGAAGTGCAAACGTACACGTTTTCGGCCGAAAACGCGTTTTCCGGCGAAAACGCACACCACGGCTCTTTCTGAGAAAAAGCAAGCACGGAGGACGAGAACCGCTTTTGCCCTGCGTAGCGTTCCGGGCAGCGGGTAGAACCAGGCAGAGAATTCCCGGCTAGCAGCTTCCCTGTGGCGGGGAAGTGCAAACGTACACGTTTTCGGCCGAAAACGCGTTTTCCGGCGAAAACGCACACCACGGCTCTTTCTGAGAAAAAGCAAGCACGGAGGACGAGAACCGCTTTTGCCCTGCGTAGCGTTCCGGGCAGCGGGTAGAACCAGGCAGAGAATTCCCGGTTAGCAGCTTCCCTGTGGCGGGGAAGTGCAAACGTACACGTTTTCGGCCGAAAACGCGTTTTCCGGCGAAAACGCACACCACGGCTCTTTCTGAGAAAAAGCAAGCACGGAGGACGAGAACCGCTTTTGCCCTGCGTAGCGTTCCGGGCAGCGGGTAGAACCAGGCAGAGAATTCCCGGCTAGCAGCTTCCCTGTGGCGGGGAAGTGCAAACGTACACGTTTTCGGCCGAAAACGCGTTTTCCGGCGAAATCGCACTACCACGGCTCTTTCTGAGAAAAAGCAAGCACGGAGGACGAGAACCGCTTTTGCCCTGCGTAGCGTTCCGGGCAGCGGGTAGAACCAGGCAGAGAATTCCCGGCTAGCAGCTTCCCTCTGGCGGGGAAGTGCAAACGTACACGTTTTCGGCCGAAAACGCGTTTTCCGGCGAAAACGCACACCACGGCTCTTTCTGAGAAAAAGCAAGCACGGAGGACGAGAACCGCTTTTGCCCTGCGTAGCGTTCCGGGCAGCGGGTAGAACCAGGCAGAGAATTCCCGGCTAGCAGCTTCCCTGTGGCGGGGAAGTGCAAACGTACACGTTTTCGGCCGAAAACGCGTTTTCCGGCGAAAACGCACACCACGGCTCTTTCTGAGAAAAAGCAAGCACGGAGGACGAGAACCGCTTTTGCCCTGCGTAGCGTTCCGGGCAGCGGATAGAACCAGGCAGAGAATTCCCGGCTAGCAGCTTCCCTGTGGCGGGGAAGTGCAAACGTACACGTTTTCGGCCGAAAACGCGTTTTCCGGCGAAAACGCACACCACGGCTCTTTCTGAGAAAAAGCAAGCACGGAGGACGAGAACCGCTTTTGCCCTGCGTAGCGTTCCGGGCAGCGGGTAGAACCAGGCAGAGAATTCCCGGCTAGCAGCTTCCCTGTGGCGGGGAAGTGCAAACGTACACGTTTTCGGCCGAAAACGCGTTTTCCGGCGAAAACGCACACCACGGCTCTTTCTGAGAAAAAGCAAGCACGGTGGACGAGAACCGCTTTTGCCCTGCGTAGCGTTCCGGGCAGCGGGTAGAACCAGGCAGAGAATTCCCGGCTAGCAGCTTCCCTGTGGCGGGGAAGTGCAAACGTACACGTTTTCGGCCGAAAACGCGTTTTCCGGCGAAAACGCACACCACGGCTCTTTCTGAGAAAAAGCAAGCACGGAGGACGAGAACCGCTTTTGCCCTGCGTAGCGTTCCGGGCAGCGGGTAGAACCAGGCAGAGAATTCCCGGCTAGCAGCTTCCCTGTGGCGGGGAAGTGCAAACGTACACGTTTTCGGCCGAAAACGCGTTTTCCGGCGAAAACGCACACCACGGCTCTTTCTGAGAAAAAGCAAGCACGGAGGACGAGAACCGCTTTTGCCCTGCGTAGCGTTCCGGGCAGCGGGTAGAACCAGGCAGAGAATTCCCGGTTAGCAGCTTCCCTGTGGCGGGGAAGTGCAAACGTACACGTTTTCGGCCGAAAACGCGTTTTCCGGCGAAATCGCACACCACGGCTCTTTCTGAGAAAAAGCAAGCACGGAGGACGAGAACCGCTTTTGCCCTGCGTTGCGTTCCGGGCAGCGGGTAGAACCAGGCAGAGAATTCCCGGCTAGCAGCTTCCCTGTGGCGGGGAAGTGCAAACGTACACGTTTTCGGCCGAAAACGCGTTTTCCGGCGAAAACGCACACCACGGCTCTTTCTGAGAAAAAGCAAGCACGGAGGACGAGAACCTCTTTTGCCCTGCGTAGCGTTCCGGGCAGCGGGTAGAACCAGGCAGAGAATTCCCGGCTAGCAGCTTCCCTGTGGCGGGGAAGTGCCAACGTACACGTTTTCGGCCGAAAACGCGTTTTCCGGCGAAAACGCACACCACGGCTCTTTCTGAGAAAAAGCAAGCACGGAGGACGAGAACCGCTTTTGCCCTGCGTAGCGTTCCGGGCAGCGGGTAGAACCAGGCAGAGAATTCCCGGCTAGCAGCTTCCCTGTGGCGGGGAAGTGCAAACGTACACGTTTTCGGCCGAAAACGCGTTTTCCGGCGAAAACGCACACCACGGCTCTTTCTGAGAAAAAGCAAGCACGGAGGACGAGAACCGCTTTTGCCCTGCGTAGCGTTCCGGGCAGCGGGTAGAACCAGGCAGAGAATTCCCGGCTAGCAGCTTCCCTGTGGCGGGGAAGTGCAAACGTACACGTTTTTGGCCGAAAACGCGTTTTCCGGCGAAAACGCACACCACGGCTCTTTCTGAGAAAAAGCAAGCACGGAGGACGAGATCCGCTTTTGCCCTGCGTAGCGTTCCGGGCAGCGGGTAGAACCAGGCAGAGAATTCCCGGCTAGCAGCTTCCCTGTGGCGGGGAAGTGCAAACGTACACGTTTTTGGCCGAAAACGCGTTTTCCGGCGAAAACGCACACCACGGCTCTTTCTGAGAAAAAGCAAGCACGGAGGACGAGATCCGCTTTTGACCTGCGTAGCGTTCCGGGCAGCGGGTAGAACCAGGCAGAGAATTCCCGGCTAGCAGCTTCCCTGTGGCGGGGAATTGCAAACGTACACGTTTTCGGCCGAAAACGCGTTTTCCGGCGAAAACGCACACCACGGCTCTTTCTGAGAAAAAGCAAGCACGGAGGACGAGAACTGCTTTTGCCCTGCGTAGCGTTCCGGGCAGCGGGTAGAACCAGGCAGAGAATTCCCGGCTAGCAGCTTCCCTGTGGCGGGGAAGTGCAAACGTACACGTTTTCGGCCGAAAACGCGTTTTCCGGCGAAAACGCACACCACGGCTCTTTCTGAGAAAAAGCAAGCACGGAGGAAGAGAACCGCTTTTGCCCTGCGTAGCGATCCGGGCAGCGGGTAGAACCAGGCAGAGAATTCCCGGCTAGCAGCTTCCCTGTGGCGGGGAAGTGCAAACGTACACGTTTTCGGCCGAAAACGCGTTTTCCGGCGAAAACGCACACCACGGCTCTTTCTGAGAAAAAGCAAGCACGGAGGACGAGAACCGCCTTTGCCCTGCGTAGCGTTCCGGGCAGCGGGTAGAACCAGACAGAGAATTCCCGGCTAGCAGCTTCCCTGTGGCGGGGAAGTGCCAACGTACACGTTTTCGGCCGAAAACGCGTTTTCCGGCGAAAACGCACACCACGGCTCTTTCTGAGAAAAAGCAAGCACGGAGGACGAGAACCGCTTTTGCCCTGCGTAGCGTTCCGGGCAGCGGGTAGAACCAGGCAGAGAATTCCCGGCTAGCAGCTTCCCTGTGGCGGGGAAGTGCAAACGTACACGTTTTCGGCCGAAAACGCGTTTTCCGGCGAAAACGCACACCACGGCTCTTTCTGAGAAAAAGCAAGCACGGAGGACGAGAACCGCTTTTGCCCTGCGTAGCGTTCCGGGCAGCGGGTAGAACCAGGCAGAGAATTCCCGGCTAGCAGCTTCCCTGTGGCGGGGAAGTGCAAACGTACACGTTTTCGGCCGAAAACGCGTTTTCCGGCCAAAACGCACACCACGGCTCTTTCTGAGAAAAAGCAAGCACGGAGGACGAGAACCGCTTTTGCCCTGCGTAGCGTTCCGGGCAGCGGGTAGAACCAGGCAGAGAATTCCCGGCTAGCAGCTTCCCTGTGGCGGGGAAGTGCAAACGTACACGTTTTTGGCCGAAAACGCGTTTTCCGGCGAAATCGCACACCACGGCTCTTTCTGAGAAAAAGCAAGCACGGAGGACGAGAACCGCTTTTGCCCTGCGTAGCGTTACGGGCAGCGGGTAGAACCAGGCAGAGAATTCCCGGCTAGCAGCTTCCCTGTGGCGGGGAAGTGCAAACGTACACGTTTTCGGCCGAAAACGCGTTTTCCGGCGAAAACGCACACCACGGCTCTTTCTGAGAAAAAGCAAGCACGGAGGACGAGAACCGCTTTTGCCCTGCGTAGCGTTCCGGGCAGCGGGTAGAACCAGGCAGAGAATTCCCGGCTAGCAGCTTCCCTGTGGCGGGGAAGTGCAAACGTACACGTTTTTGGCCGAAAACGCGTTTTCCGGCGAAAACGCACACCACGGCTCTTTCTGAGAAAAAGCAAGCACGGAGGACGAGAACCGCTTTTGCGCTGCGTAGCGTTCCGGGCAGCGGGTAGAACCAGGCAGAGAATTCCCGGCTAGCAGCTTCCCTGTGGCGGGGAAGTGCAAACGTACACGTTTTCGGCCGAAAACGCGTTTTCCGGCGAAAACGCACACCACGGCTCTTTCTGTGAAAAAGCAAGCACGGAGGACGAGAACCGCTTTTGCGCTGCGTAGCGTTCCGGGCAGCGGGTAGAACCAGGCATAGAATTCCCGGCTAGCAGCTTCCCTGTGGCGGGGAAGTGCCAACGTACACGTTTTCGGCCGAAAACGCGTTTTCCGGCCAAAACGCACACCACGGCTCTTTCTGAGAAAAAGCAAGCACGGAGGACGAGAACCGCTTTTGCCCTGCGTAGCGTTCCGGGCAGCGGGTAGAACCAGGCAGAGAATTCCCGGCTAGCAGCTTCCCTGTGGCGGGGAAGTGCAAACGTACACGTTTTCGGCCGAAAACGCGTTTTCCGGCGAAAACGCACACCACGGCTCTTTCTGAGAAAAAGCAAGCACGGAGGACGAGAACCGCTTTTGCTCTGTGTAGCGTTCCGGGCAGCGGGTAGAACCAGGCAGAGAATTCCCGGCTAGCAGCTTCCCTGTGGCGGGGAAGTGCAAACGTACACGTTTTCGGCCGAAAACGCGTTTTCCGGCGAAAACGCACACCACGGCTCTTTCTGAGAAAAAGCAAGCACGGAGGACGAGAACCGCTTTTGCCCTGCGTAGCGTTCCGGGCAGCGGGTAGAACCAGGCAGAGAATTCCCGGCTAGCAGCTTCCCTGTGGCGGGGAAGTGCAAACGTACACGTTTTCGGCCGAAAACGCGTTTTCCGGCGAAAACGCACACCACGGCTCTTTCTGAGAAAAAGCAAGCACGGAGGAAGAGAACCGCTTTTGCCCTGCGTAGCGATCCGGGCAGCGGGTAGAACCAGGCAGAGAATTCCCGGCTAGCAGCTTCCCTGTGGCGGGGAAGTGCAAACGTACACGTTTTCGGCCGAAAACGCGTTTTCCGGCGAAAACGCACACCACGGCTCTTTCTGAGAAAAAGCAAGCACGGAGGACGAGAACCGCCTTTGCCCTGCGTAGCGTTCCGGGCAGCGGGTAGAACCAGGCAGAGAATTCCCGGCTAGCAGCTTCCCTGTGGCGGGGAAGTGCCAACGTACACGTTTTCGGCCGAAAACGCGTTTTCCGGCCAAAACGCACACCACGGCTCTTTCTGAGAAAAAGCAAGCACGGAGGACGAGAATCGCTTTTGCCCTGCGTAGCGTTCCGGGCAGCGGGTAGAACCAGGCAGAGAATTCCCGGCTAGCAGCTTCCCTGTGGCGGGGAAGTGCAAACGTACACGTTTTCGGCCGAAAACGCGTTTTCCGCCGAAATCGCACACCACGGCTCTTTCTGAGAAAAAGCAAGCACGGAAGATGAGAACCGCTTTTGCCCTGCGTAGCGTTCCGGGCAGCGGGTAGAACCAGGCAGAGAATTCCCGGCTAGCAGCTTCCCTGTGGCGGGGAAGTGCAAACGTACACGTTTTCGGCCGAAAACGCGTTTTCCGGCGAAAACGCACACCACGGCTCTTTCTGAGAAAAAGCAAGCACGGAGGACGAGATCCGCTTTTGACCTGCGTAGCGTTCCGGGCAGCGGGTAGAACCAGGCAGAGAATTCCCGGCTAGCAGCTTCCCTGTGGCGGGGAAGTGCAAACGTACACGTTTTCGGCCGAAAACGCGTTTTCCGGCGGAAACGCACACCACGGCTCTTTCTGAGAAAAAGCAAGCACGGAGGACGAGAACCGCTTTTGCCCTGCGTAGCGTTCCGGGCAGCGGGTAGAACCAGGCAGAGAATTCCCGGCTAGCAGCTTCCCTGTGGCGGGGAAGTGCAAACGTACACGTTTTCGGCCGAAAACGCGTTTTCCGGCGAAATCGCACTACCACGGCTCTTTCTGTGAAAAAGCAAGCACGGAGGACGAGAACCGCTTTTGCCCTGCGTAGCGTTCCGGGCAGCGGGTAGAACCAGGCAGAGAATTCCCGGCTAGCAGCTTCCCTGTGGCGGGGAAGTGCAAACGTACACGTTTTCGGCCGAAAACGCGTTTTCCGGCGAAAACGCACACCACGGCTCTTTCTGAGAAAAAGCAAGCACGGAGGACGAGAACCGCTTTTGCCCTGCGTAGCGTTCCGGGCAGCGGGTAGAACCTGGCAGAGAATTCCCGGCTAGCAGCTTCCCTGTGGCGGGGAAGTGCAGACGTACACGTTTTCGGCCGAAAACGCGTTTTCCGGCGAAATCGCACACCACGGCTCTTTCTGAGAAAAAGCAAGCACGGAGGACGAGAACCGCTTTTGCCCTGCGTAGCGTTCCGGGCAGCGGGTAGAACCAGGCAGAGAATTCCCGGCTAGCAGCTTCCCTGTGGCGGGGAAGTGCAAACGTACACGTTTTCGGCCGAAAACGCGTTTTCCGGCGAAAACGCACACCACGGCTCTTTCTGAGAAAAAGCAAGCACGGAGGACGAGAACCGCTTTTGCCCTGCGTAGCGTTCCGGGCAGCGGGTAGAACCAGGCAGAGAATTCCCGGCTAGCAGCTTCCCTGTGGCGGGGAAGTGCAAACGTACACGTTTTCGGCCGAAAACGCGTTTTCCGGCGAAAACGCACACCACGGCTCTTTCTGAGAAAAAGCAAGCACGGAGGACGAGAACCGCTTTTGCCCTGCGTAGCGTTCCGGGCAGCGGGTAGAACCAGGCAGAGAATTCCCGGCTAGCAGCTTCCCTGTGGCGGGGAAGTGCAAACGTACACGTTTTCGGCCGAAAACGCGTTTTCCGGCGAAAACGCACACCACGGCTCTTTCTGAGAAAAAGCAAGCACGGAGGACGAGAACCGCTTTTGCCCTGCGTAGCGTTCCGGGCAGCGGGTAGAACCAGGCAGAGAATTCCCGGCTAGCAGCTTCCCTGTGGCGGGGAAGTGCAAACGTACACGTTTTTGGCCGAAAACGCGTTTTCCGGCGAAAACGCACACCACGGCTCTTTCTGAGAAAAAGCAAGCACGGAGGACGAGATCCGCTTTTGACCTGCGTAGCGTTCCGGGCAGCGGGTAGAACCAGGCAGAGAATTCCCGGCTAGCAGCTTCCCTGTGGCGGGGAATTGCAAACGTACACGTTTTCGGCCGAAAACGCGTTTTCCGGCGAAAACGCACACCACGGCTCTTTCTGAGAAAAAGCAAGCACGGAGGACGAGAACCGCTTTTGCCCTGCGTAGCGTTCCGGGCAGCGGGTAGAACCAGGCAGAGAATTCCCGGCTAGCAGCTTCCCTGTGGCGGGGAAGTGCAAACGTACACGTTTTCGGCCGAAAACGCGTTTTCCGGCGAAAACGCACACCACGGCTCTTTCTGAGAAAAAGCAAGCACGGAGGACGAGAACCGCTTTTGCCCTGCGTAGCGTTCCGGGCAGCGGGTAGAACCAGGCAGAGAATTCCCGGCTAGCAGCTTCCCTGTGGCGGGGAATTGCAAACGTACACGTTTTCGGCCGAAAACGCGTTTTCCGGCGAAAACGCACACCACGGCTCTTTCTGAGAAAAAGCAAGCACGGAGGACGAGAACCGCTTTTGCCCTGCGTAGCGTTCCGGGCAGCGGGTAGAACCAGGCAGAGAATTCCCGGCTAGCAGCTTCCCTCTGGCGGGGAAGTGCAAACGTACACGTTTTCGGCCGAAAACGCGTTTTCCGGCGAAAACGCACACCACGGCTCTTTCTGAGAAAAAGCAAGCACGGAGGACGAGAACCGCTTTTGCCCTGCGTAGCGTTCCGGGCAGCGGGTAGAACCAGGCAGAGAATTCCCGGCTAGCAGCTTCCCTGTGGCGGGGAATTGCAGACGTACACGTTTTCGGCCGAAAACGCGTTTTCCGGCGAAATCGCACACCACGGCTCTTTCTGAGAAAAAGCAAGCACGGAGGACGAGAACCGCTTTTGCCCTGCGTAGCGTTCCGGGCAGCGGGTAGAACCAGGCAGAGAATTCCCGGCTAGCAGCTTCCCTGTGGCGGGGAAGTGCAAACGTACACGTTTTTGGCCGAAAACGCGTTTTCCGGCGAAAACGCACACCACGGCTCTTTCTGAGAAAAAGCAAGCACGGAGGACGAGATCCGCTTTTGACCTGCGTAGCGTTCCGGGCAGCGGGTAGAACCAGGCAGAGAATTCCCGGCTAGCAGCTTCCCTGTGGCGGGGAAGTGCAAACGTACACGTTTTCGGCCGAAAACGCGTTTTCCGGCGAAAACGCACACCACGGCTCTTTCTGAGAAAAAGCAAGCACGGAGGACGAGAACCGCTTTTGCCCTGCGTAGCGTTCCGGGCAGCGGGTAGAACCAGGCAGAGAATTCCCGGCTAGCAGCTTCCCTGTGGCGGGGAAGTGCAAACGTACACGTTTTCGGCCGAAAACGCGTTTTCCGGCGAAAACGCACACCACGGCTCTTTCTGAGAAAAAGCAAGCACGGAGGACGAGAACCGCTTTTGCCCTGCGTAGCGTTCCGGGCAGCGGGTAGAACCAGGCAGAGAATTCCCGGCTAGCAGCTTCCCTGTGGCGGGGAAGTGCAAACGTACACGTTTTCGGCCGAAAACGCGTTTTCCGGCGAAATCGCACACCACGGCTCTTTCTGAGAAAAAGCAAGCACGGAGGACGAGAACCGCTTTTGCCCTGCGTAGCGTTCCGGGCAGCGGGTAGAACCAGGCAGAGAATTCCCGGCTAGCAGCTTCCCTGTGGCGGGGAAGTGCAAACGTACACGTTTTCGGCCGAAAACGTGTTTTCCGGCGAAAACGCACACCACGGCTCTTTCTGAGAAAAAGCAAGCACGGAGGACGAGAACCGCTTTTGCCCTGCGTAGCGTTCCGGGCAGCGGGTAGAACCAGGCAGAGAATTCCCGGCTAGCAGCTTCCCTGTGGCGGGGAAGTGCAAACGTACACGTTTTCGGCCGAAAACGCGTTTTCCGGCGAAAACGCACACCACGGCTCTTTCTGAGAAAAAGCAAGCACGGAGGACGAGAACCGCTTTTGCCCTGCGTAGCGTTCCGGGCAGCGGGTAGAACCAGGCAGAGAATTCCCGGCTAGCAGCTTCCCTGTGGCGGGGAAGTGCAAACGTACACGTTTTCGGCCGAAAACGCGTTTTCCGGCGAAATCGCACACCACGGCTCTTTCTGAGAAAAAGCAAGCACGGAGGACGAGAACCGCTTTTGCCCTGCGTAGCGTTCCGGGCAGCGGGTAGAACCAGGCAGAGAATTCCCGGCTAGCAGCTTCCCTGTGGCGGGGAAGTGCAAACGTACCCGTTTTCGGCCGAAAACGCGTTTTCCGGCGAAAACGCACACCACGGCTCTTTCTGAGAAAAAGCAAGCACGGAGGACGAGAACCGCCTTTGCCCTGCGTAGCGTTCCGGGCAGCGGGTAGAACCAGGCAGAGAATTCCCGGCTAGCAGCTTCCCTGTGGCGGGGAAGTGCAAACGTACACGTTTTCGGCCGAAAACGCGTTTTCTGGCGAAATCGCACACCACGGCTCTTTCTGAGAAAAAGCAAGCACGGAGGACGAGAACCGCTTTTGCCCTGCGTAGCGTTCCGGGCAGCGGGTAGAACCAGGCAGAGAATTCCCGGCTAGCAGCTTCCCTGTGGCGGGGAAGTGCAAACGTACACGTTTTCGGCCGAAAACGCGTTTTCCGGCAAAAACGCACACCACGGCTCTTTCTGAGAAAAAGCAAGCACGGAGGACGAGAAACGCTTTTGCCCTGCGTAGCGTTCCGGGCAGCGGGTAGAACCAGACAGAGAATTCCCGGCTAGCACCTTCCCTGTGGCGGGGAATTGCAAACGTACACGTTTTCGGCCGAAAAGGCGTTTTCCGGCGAAAACGCACACCACGGCTCTTTCTGAGAAAAAGCAAGCACGGAGGAAGAGAACCGCTTTTGCCCTGCGTAGCGTTCCGGGCAGCGGGTAGAACCAGGCAGAGAATTCCCGGCTAGCAGCTTCCCTGTGGCGGGGAAGTGCAAACGTACACGTTTTCGGCCGAAAACGCGTTTTCCGGCGAAAACGCACACCACGGCTCTTTCTGAGAAAAAGCAAGCACGGAGGACGAGAACCGCTTTTGCCCTGCGTAGCGTTCCGGGCAGCGGGTAGAACCAGGCAGAGAATTCCCGGCTAGCAGCTTCCCTGTGGCGGGGAAGTGCAAACGTACACGTTTTCGGCCGAAAATGCGTTTTCCGGCGAAAACGCACACCACGGCTCTTTCTGAGAAAAAGCAAGCACGGAGGACGAGAACCGCTTTTGCCCTGCGTAGCGTTCCGGGCAGCGGGTAGAACCAGGCAGAGAATTCCCGGCTAGCAGCTTCCCTGTGGCGGGGAAGTGCAAACGTACACGTTTTCGGCCGAAAACGCGTTTTCCGGCGAAAACGCACACCACGGCTCTTTCTGAGAAAAAGCAAGCACGGAGGACGAGAACCGCTTTTGCCCTGCGTAGCGTTCCGGGCAGCGGGTAGAACCAGGCAGAGAATTCCCGGCTAGCAGCTTCCCTGTGGCGGGGAAGTGCAAACGTACACGTTTTCGGCCGAAAACGCGTTTTCCGGCGAAAACGCACACCACGGCTCTTTCTGAGAAAAAGCAAGCACGGAGGACGAGAACCGCTTTTGCCCTGCGTAGCGTTCCGGGCAGCGGGTAGAACCAGGCAGAGAATTCCCGGCTAGCAGCTTCCCTGTGGCGGGGAAGTGCAAACGTACACGTTTTCGGCCGAAAACGCGTTTTCCGGCGAAAACGCACACCACGGCTCTTTCTGAGAAAAAGCAAGCACGGAGGACGAGAACCGCTTTTGCCCTGCGTAGCGTTCCGGGCAGCGGGTAGAACCAGGCAGAGAATTCCCGGCTAGCAGCTTCCCTGTGGCGGGGAAGTGCAAACGTACACGTTTTCGGCCGAAAACGCGTTTTCCGGCGAAATCGCACACCACGGCTCTTTCTGAGAAAAAGCAAGCACGGAGGACGAGAACCGCTTTTGCCCTGCGTAGCGTTCCGGGCAGCGGGTAGAACCAGGCAGAGAATTCCCGGCTAGCAGCTTCCCTGTGGCGGGGAAGTGCAAACGTACACGTTTTCGGCCGAAAACGCGTTTTCCGGCGAAAACGCACACCACGGCTCTTTCTGAGAAAAAGCAAGCACGGAGGACGAGAAACGCTTTTGCCCTGCGTAGCGTTCCGGGCAGCGGGTAGAACCAGACAGAGAATTCCCGGCTAGCACCTTCCCTGTGGCGGGGAATTGCAAACGTACACGTTTTCGGCCGAAAAGGCGTTTTCCGGCGAAAACGCACACCACGGCTCTTTCTGAGAAAAAGCAAGCACGGAGGAAGAGAACCGCTTTTGCCCTGCGTAGCGTTCCGGGCAGCGGGTAGAACCAGGCAGAGAATTCCCGGCTAGCAGCTTCCCTGTGGCGGGGAAGTGCAAACGTACACGTTTTCGGCCGAAAACGCGTTTTCCGGCGAAAACGCACACCACGGCTCTTTCTGAGAAAAAGCAAGCACGGAGGACGAGAACCGCTTTTGCCCTGCGTAGCGTTCCGGGCAGCGGGTAGAACCAGGCAGAGAATTCCCGGCTAGCAGCTTCCCTGTGGCGGGGAAGTGCAAACGTACACGTTTTCGGCCGAAAACGCGTTTTCCGGCGAAAACGCACACCACGGCTCTTTCTGAGAAAAAGCAAGCACGGAGGACGAGAACCGCTTTTGCCCTGCGTAGCGTTCCGGGCAGCGGGTAGAACCAGGCAGAGAATTCCCGGCTAGCAGCTTCCCTGTGGCGGGGAAGTGCAAACGTACACGTTTTCGGCCGAAAACGCGTTTTCCGGCGAAAACGCACACCACGGCTCTTTCTGAGAAAAAGCAAGCACGGAGGACGAGAACCGCTTTTGCCCTGCGTAGCGTTCCGGGCATCGGGTAGAACCAGGCAGAGAATTCCCGGCTAGCAGCTTCCCTGTGGCGGGGAAGTGCAAACGTACACGTTTTCGGCCGAAAACGCGTTTTCCGGCGAAAACGCACACCACGGCTCTTTCTGAGAAAAAGCAAGCACGGAGGACGAGAACCGCTTTTGCCCTGCGTAGCGTTCCGGGCAGCGGGTAGAACCAGGCAGAGAATTCCCGGCTAGCAGCTTCCCTGTGGCGGGGAAGTGCAAACGTACACGTTTTCGGCCGAAAACGCGTTTTCCGGCGAAAACGCACACCACGGCTCTTTCTGAGAAAAAGCAAGCACGGAGGACGAGAACCGCTTTTGCCCTGCGTAGCGTTCCGGGCAGCGGGTAGAACCAGGCAGAGAATTCCCGGCTAGCAGCTTCCCTGTGGCGGGGAAGTGCAAACGTACACGTTTTCGGCCGAAAACGCGTTTTCCGGCGAAATCGCACACCACGGCTCTTTCTGAGAAAAAGCAAGCACGGAGGACGAGAACCGCTTTTGCCCTGCGTAGCGTTCCGGGCAGCGGGTAGAACCAGGCAGAGAATTCCCGGCTAGCAGCTTCCCTGTGGCGGGGAAGTGCAAACGTACACGTTTTCGGCCGAAAACGCGTTTTCCGGCGAAAACGCACACCACGGCTCTTTCTGAGAAAACGCAAGCACGGAGGACGAGAACCGCTTTTGCCCTGCGTAGCGTTCCGGGCAGCGGGTAGAACCAGGCAGAGAATTCCCGGCTAGCAGCTTCCCTGTGGCGGGGAAGTGCAAACGTACACGTTTTTGGCCGAAAACGCGTTTTCCGGCGAAAACGCACACCACGGCTCTTTCTGAGAAAAAGCAAGCACGGAGGACGAGAACCGCTTTTGCCCTGCGTAGCGTTCCGGGCAGCGGGTAGAACCAGGCAGAGAATTCCCGGCTAGCAGCTTCCCTGTGGCGGGGAAGTGCAAACGTACACGTTTTCGGCCGAAAACGCGTTTTCCGGCGAAAACGCACACCACGGCTCTTTCTGAGAAAAAGCAAGCACGGAGGACGAGAACCGCTTTTGCCCTGCGTAGCGTTCCGGGCAGCGGGTAGAACCAGGCAGAGAATTCCCGGCTAGCAGCTTCCCTGTGGCGGGGAAGTGCAAACGTACACGTTTTCGGCCGAAAACGCGTTTTCCGGCGAAAACGCACACCACGGCTCTTTCTGAGAAAAAGCAAGCACGGAGGACGAGAACCGCTTTTGCCCTGCGTAGCGTTCCGGGCAGCGGGTAGAACCAGGCAGAGAATTCCCGGCTAGCAGCTTCCCTGTGGCGGGGAAGTGCAAACGTACACGTTTTCGGCCGAAAACGCGTTTTCCGGCGAAAACGCACACCACGGCTCTTTCTGAGAAAAAGCAAGCACGGAGGACGAGAAGCGCTTTTGCCCTGAGTAGAGTTCCGGGCAGCGGGTAGAACCAGGCAGAGAATTCCCGGCTAGCAGCTTCCCTGTGGCGGGGAAGTGCAAACGTACACGTTTTCGGCCGAAAACGCGTTTTCCGGCGAAAACGCACACCACGGCTCTTTCTGAGAAAAAGCAAGCACGGAGGACGAGAACCGCTTTTGCCCTGCGTAGCGTTCCGGGCAGCGGGTAGAACCAGGCAGAGAATTCCCGGCTAGCAGCTTCCCTGTGGCGGGGAAGTGCAAACGTACACGTTTTCGGCCGAAAACGCGTTTTCCGGCGAAAACGCACACCACGGCTCTTTCTGAGAAAAAGCAAGCACGGAGGACGAGAACCGCTTTTGCCCTGCGTAGCGTTCCGGGCAGCGGGTAGAACCAGGCAGAGAATTCCCGGCTAGCAGCTTCCCTGTGGCGGGGAAGTGCAAACGTACACGTTTTCGGCCGAAAACGCATTTCCCGGCGAAAACGCACACCACGGATCTTTCTGAGAAAACGCAAGCACGGAGGACGAGAACCGCTTTTGCCCTGTGTAGCGTTCCGGGCAGCGGGTAGAACCAGGCAGAGAATTCCCGGCTAGCAGCTTCCCTGTGGCGGGGAAGTGCAAACGTACACGTTTTCGGCCGAAAACGCGTTTTCCGGCGAAAACGCACACCACGGCTCTTTCTGAGAAAACGCAAGCACGGAGGACGAGAACCGCTTTTGCCCTGCGTAGCGTTCCGGGCAGCGGGTAGCACCAGGCAGAGAATTCCCGGCTAGCAGCTTCCCTGTGGCGGGGAAGTGCAAACGTACACGTTTTCGGCCGAAAACGCGTTTTCCGGCGAAAACGCACACCACGGCTCTTTCTGAGAAAAAGCAAGCACGGAGGACGAGAACCGCTTTTGCCCTGCGTAGCGTTCCGGGCAGCGGGTAGAACCAGGCAGAGAATTCCCGGCTAGCAGCTTCCCTGTGGCGGGGAAGTGCAAACGTACACGTTTTCGCCCGAAAACGCGTTTTCCGGCGAAAACGCACACCACGGCTCTTTCTGAGAAAACGCAAGCACGGAGGACGAGAACCGCTTTTGCCCTGCGTAGCGTTCCGGGCAGCGGGTAGAACCAGGCAGAGAATTCCCGGCTAGCAGCTTCCCTGTGGCGGGGAAGTGCAAACGTACACGTTTTCGGCCGAAAACGCGTTTTCCGGCGAAATCGCACACCACGGCTCTTTCTGAGAAAAAGCAAGCACGGAGGACGAGAACCGCTTTTGCCCTGCGTAGCGTTCCGGGCAGCGGGTAGAACCAGGCAGAGAATTCCCGGCTAGCAGCTTCCCTGTGGCGGGGAAGTGCAAACGTACACGTTTTCGGCCGAAAACGCGTTTTCCGGCGAAAACGCACACCACGGCTCTTTCTGAGAAAACGCAAGCACGGAGGACGAGAACCGCTTTTGCCCTGCGTAGCGTTCCGGGCAGCGGGTAGAACCAGGCAGAGAATTCCCGGCTAGCAGCTTCCCTGTGGCGGGGAAGTGCAAACGTACACGTTTTTGGCCGAAAACGCGTTTTCCGGCGAAAACGCACACCACGGCTCTTTCTGAGAAAAAGCAAGCACGGAGGACGAGAACCGCTTTTGCCCTGCGTAGCGTTCCGGGCAGCGGGTAGAACCAGGCAGAGAATTCCCGGCTAGCAGCTTCCCTGTGGCGGGGAAGTGCAAACGTACACGTTTTCGGCCGAAAACGCGTTTTCCGGCGAAAACGCACACCACGGCTCTTTCTGAGAAAAAGCAAGCACGGAGGACGAGAACCGCTTTTGCCCTGCGTAGCGTTCCGGGCAGCGGGTAGAACCAGGCAGAGAATTCCCGGCTAGCAGCTTCCCTGTGGCGGGGAAGTGCAAACGTACACGTTTTCGGCCGAAAACGCGTTTTCCAGAGAAAACGCACACCACGGCTCTTTCTGAGAAAAAGCAAGCACGGAGGACGAGAACCGCTTTTGCCCTGCGTAGAGTTCCAGGCAGCGGGTAGAACCAGGCAGAGAATTCCCGGCTAGCAGCTTCCCTGTGGCGGGGAAGTGCAAACGTACACGTTTTCGGCCGAAAACGCGTTTTCCGGCGAAAACGCACACCACAGCTCTTTCTGAGAAAAAGCAAGCACGGAGGACGAGAACCGCTTTTGCCCTGCGTAGCGTTCCGGGCAGCGGGTAGAACCAGGCAGAGAATTCCCGGCTAGCAGCTTCCCTGTGGCGGGGAAGTGCAAACGTACACGTTTTCGGCCGAAAACGCGTTTTCCGGCGAAAACGCACACCACGGCTCTTTCTGAGAAAAAGCAAGCACGGAGGACGAGAACCGCTTTTGCCCTGCGTAGCGTTCCGGGCAGCGGGTAGAACCAGGCAGAGAATTCCCGGCTAGCAGCTTCCCTGTGGCGGGGAAGTGCAAACGTACACGTTTTCGGCCGAAAACTTGTTTTCCGGCGAAAACGCACACCACGGCTCTTTCTGAGAAAAAGCAAGCACGGAGGACGAGAACCGCTTTTGCCCTGCGTAGCGTTCCGGGCAGCGGGTAGAACCAGGCAGAGAATTCCCGGCTAGCAGCTTCCCTGTGGCGGGGAAGTGCAAACGTACACGTTTTCGGCCGAAAACGCGTTTTCCGGCGAAAACGCACACCACGGCTCTTTCTGAGAAAAAGCAAGCACGGAGGACGAGAACCGCTTTTGCCCTGCGTAGCGTTCCGGGCAGCGGGTAGAACCAGGCAGAGAATTCCCGGCTAGCAGCTTCCCTGTGGCGGGGAAGTGCAAACGTACACGTTTTCGGCCGAAAACGCGTTTTCCGGCGAAAACGCACACCACGGCTCTTTCTGAGAAAAAGCAAGCACGGAGGACGAGAACCGCTTTTGCCCTGCGTAGCGTTCCGGGCAGCGGGTAGAACCAGGCAGAGAATTCCCGGCTAGCAGCTTCCCTGTGGCGGGGAAGTGCAAACGTACACGTTTTCGGCCGAAAACGCGTTTTCCGGCGAAATCGCACACCACGGCTCTTTCTGAGAAAAAGCAAGCACGGAGGACGAGAACCGCTTTTGCCCTGCATAGCGTTCCGGGCAGCGGGTAGAACCAGGCAGAGAATTCCCGGCTAGCAGCTTCCCTGTGGCGGGGAAGTGCAAACGTACACGTTTTCGGCCGAAAACGCGTTTTCCGGCGAAAACGCACACCACGGCTCTTTCTGAGAAAAAGCAAGCACGGAGGACGAGAACCGCTTTTGCCCTGCGTAGCGTTCCGGGCAGCGGGTAGAACCAGGCAGAGAATTCCCGGCTAGCAGCTTCCCTGTGGCGGGGAA
>NW_027438049.1:0-40817 GCF_965140245.1 Athene noctua | reverse complement strand
GGACGAGAACCGCTTTTGCCCTGCGTAGCGTTCCGGGCAGCGGGTAGAACCAGGCAGAGAATTCCCGGCTAGCAGCTTCCCTGTGGCGGGGAAGTGCAAACGTACACGTTTTCGGCCGAAAACGCGTTTTCCGGCGAAAACGCACACCACGGCTCTTTCGGAGAAAAAGCAAGCACGGAGGACGAGAACCGCTTTTGCCCTGCGTAGCGTTCCGGGCAGCGGGTAGAACCAGGCAGAGAATTCCCGGCTAGCAGCTTCCCTGTGGCGGGGAAGTGCAAACGTACACGTTTTCGGCCGAAAACGCCTTTTCCGGCGAAAGCGCACACCACGGCTCTTTCTGAGAAAAAGCAAGCACGGAGGACGAGAACCGCTTTTGCCCTGCGTAGCGTTCCGGGCAGCGGGTAGAACCAGGCAGAGAATTCCCGGCTAGCAGCTTCCCTGTGGCGGGGAAGTGCAAACGTACACGTTTTCGGCCGAAAACGCGTTTTCCGGCGAAAACGCACACCACGGCTCTTTCTGAGAAAAAGCAAGCACGGAGGACGAGAACCGCTTTTGCCCTGCGTAGCGTTCCGGGCAGCGGGTAGAACCAGGCAGAGAATTCCCGGCTAGCAGCTTCCCTGTGGCGGGGAAGTGCAAACGTACACGTTTTCGGCCGAAAACGCGTTTTCCGGCGAAAGCGCACACCACGGCTCTTTCTGAGAAAAAGCAAGCACGGAGGACGAGAACCGCTTTTGCCCTGCGTAGCGTTCCGGGCAGCGGGTAGAACCAGGCAGAGAATTCCCGGCTAGCAGCTTCCCTGTGGCGGGGAAGTGCAAACGTACACGTTTTCGGCCGAAAACGCGTTTTCCGGCGAAAACGCACACCACGGCTCTTTCTGAGAAAAAGCAAGCACGGAGGACGAGAACCGCTTTTGCCCTGCGTAGCGTTCCGGGCAGCGGGTAGAACCAGGCAGAGAATTCCCGGCTAGCAGCTTCCCTGTGGCGGGGAAGTGCAAACGTACACGTTTTCGGCCGAAAACGCGTTTTCCGGCGAAAACGCACACCACGGCTCTTTCTGAGAAAAAGCAAGCACGGAGGACGAGAACCGCTTTTGCCCTGCGTAGCGTTCCGGGCAGCGGGTAGAACCAGGCAGAGAATTCCCGGCTAGCAGCTTCCCTGTGGCGGGGAAGTGCAAACGTACACGTTTTCGGCCGAAAACGCGTTTTCCGGCGAAAACGCACACCACGGCTCTTTCTGAGAAAAAGCAAGCACGGAGGACGAGAACCGCTTTTGCCCTGCGTAGCGTTCCGGGCAGCGGGTAGAACCAGGCAGAGAATTCCCGGCTAGCAGCTTCCCTGTGGCGGGGAAGTGCAAACGTACACGTTTTCGGCCGAAAACGCCTTTTCCGGCGAAAGCGCACACCACGGCTCTTTCTGAGAAAAAGCAAGCACGGAGGACGAGAACCGCTTTTGCCCTGCGTAGCGTTCCGGGCAGCGGGTAGAACCAGGCAGAGAATTCCCGGCTAGCAGCTTCCCTGTGGCGGGGAAGTGCAAACGTACACGTTTTCGGCCGAAAACGCGTTTTCCGGCTAAAACGCACACCACGGCTCTTTCTGAGAAAAAGCAAGCACGGAGGACGAGAACCGCTTTTGCCCTGCGTAGCGTTCCGGGCAGCGGGTAGAACCAGGCAGAGAATTCCCGGCTAGCAGCTTCCCTGTGGCGGGGAAGTGCAAACGTACACGTTTTCGGCCGAAAACGCGTTTTCCGGCGAAAACGCACACCACGGCTCTTTCTGAGAAAAAGCAAGCACGGAGGACGAGAACCGCTTTTGCCCTGCGTAGCGTTCCGGGCAGCGGGTAGAACCAGGCAGAGAATTCCCGGCTAGCACCTTCCCTGTGGCGGGGAAGTGCAAACGTACACGTTTTCGGCCGAAAACGCGTTTTCCGGCGAAAACGCACACCACGGCTCTTTCTGAGAAAAAGCAAGCACGGAGGACGAGAACCGCTTTTGCCCTGCGTAGCGTTCCGGGCAGCGGGTAGAACAAGGCAGAGAATTCCCGGCTAGCAGCTTCCCTGTGGCGGGGAAGTGCAAACGTACACGTTTTCGGCCGAAAACGCGTTTTCCGGCGAAATCGCACACCACGGCTCTTTCTGAGAAAAAGCAAGCACGGAGGACGAGAACCGCTTTTGCCCTGCGTAGCGTTCCGGGCAGCGGGTAGAACCAGGCAGAGAATTCCCGGCTAGCAGCTTCCCTGTGGCGGGGAAGTGCAAACGTACACGTTTTCGGCCGAAAACGCGTTTTCCGGCGAAAACGCACACCACGGCTCTTTCTGAGAAAAAGCAAGCACGGAGGACGAGAACCGCTTTTGCCCTGCGTAGCGTTCCGGGCAGCGGGTAGAACCAGGCAGAGAATTCCCGGCTAGCAGCTTCCCTGTGGCGGGGAAGTGCAAACGTACACGTTTTCGGCCGAAAACGCGTTTTCCGGCGAAAGCGCACACCACGGCTCTTTCTGAGAAAAAGCAAGCACGGAGGACGAGAACCGCTTTTGCCCTGCGTAGCGTTCCGGGCAGCGGGTAGAACCAGGCAGAGAATTCCCGGCTAGCAGCTTCCCTGTGGCGGGGAAGTGCAAACGTACACGTTTTCGGCCGAAAACGCGTTTTCCGGCGAAAACGCACACCACGGCTCTTTCTGAGAAAAAGCAAGCACGGAGGACGAGAACCGCTTTTGCCCTGCGTAGCGTTCCGGGCAGCGGGTAGAACCAGGCAGAGAATTCCCGGCTAGCAGCTTCCCTGTGGCGGGGAAGTGCAAACGTACACGTTTTCGGCCGAAAACGCGTTTTCCGGCGAAAACGCACACCACGGCTCTTTCTGAGAAAAAGCAAGCACGGAGGACGAGAACCGCTTTTGCCCTGCGTAGCGTTCCGGGCAGCGGGTAGAACCAGGCAGAGAATTCCCGGCTAGCAGCTTCCCTGTGGCGGGGAAGTGCAAACGTACACGTTTTCGGCCGAAAACGCGTTTTCCGGCGAAAACGCACACCACGGCTCTTTCTGAGAAAAAGCAAGCACGGAGGACGAGAACCGCTTTTGCCCTGCGTAGCGTTCCGGGCAGCGGGTAGAAC
The DNA here is from genome assembly GCF_965140245.1 of Athene noctua. Taxonomy (NCBI): domain Eukaryota; kingdom Metazoa; phylum Chordata; class Aves; order Strigiformes; family Strigidae; genus Athene; species Athene noctua. The sequence continues at coordinate 37,724 of NW_027438049.1, read as the reverse complement.
CAGGCAGAGAATTCCCGGCTAGCAGCTTCCCTGTGGCGGGGAAGTGCAAACGTACACGTTTTCGGCCGAAAACGCGTTTTCCGGCGAAAACGCACACCACGGCTCTTTCTGAGAAAAAGCAAGCACGGAGGACGAGAACCGCTTTTGCCCTGCGTAGCGTTCCGGGCAGCGGGTAGAACCAGGCAGAGAATTCCCGGCTAGCAGCTTCCCTGTGGCGGGGAAGTGCAAACGTACACGTTTTCGGCCGAAAACGCGTTTTCCGGCGAAAGCGCACACCACGGCTCTTTCTGAGAAAAAGCAAGCACGGAGGACGAGAACCGCTTTTGCCCTGCGTAGCGTTCCGGGCAGCGGGTAGAACCAGGCAGAGAATTCCCGGCTAGCAGCTTCCCTGTGGCGGGGAAGTGCAAACGTACACGTTTTCGGCCGAAAACGCGTTTTCCGGCGAAAACGCACACCACGGCTCTTTCTGAGAAAAAGCAAGCACGGAGGACGAGAACCGCTTTTGCCCTGCGTAGCGTTCCGGGCAGCGGGTAGAACCAGGCAGAGAATTCCCGGCTAGCAGCTTCCCTGTGGCGGGGAAGTGCAAACGTACACGTTTTCGGCCGAAAACGCGTTTTCCGGCGAAAACGCACACCACGGCTCTTTCTGAGAAAAAGCAAGCACGGAGGACGAGAACCGCTTTTGCCCTGCGTAGCGTTCCGGGCAGCGGGTAGAACCAGGCAGAGAATTCCCGGCTAGCAGCTTCCCTGTGGCGGGGAAGTGCAAACGTACACGTTTTCGGCCGAAAACGCGTTTTCCGGCGAAAACGCACACCACGGCTCTTTCTGAGAAAAAGCAAGCACGGAGGACGAGAACCGCTTTTGCCCTGCGTAGCGTTCCGGGCAGCGGGTAGAACCAGGCAGAGAATTCCCGGCTAGCAGCTTCCCTGTGGCGGGGAAGTGCAAACGTACACGTTTTCGGCCGAAAACGCGTTTTCCGGCGAAAACGCACACCACGGCTCTTTCTGAGAAAAAGCAAGCACGGAGGACGAGAACCGCTTTTGCCCTGCGTAGCGTTCCGGGCAGCGGGTAGAACCAGGCAGAGAATTCCCGGCTAGCAGCTTCCCTGTGGCGGGGAAGTGCAAACGTACACGTTTTCGGCCGAAAACGCGTTTTCCGGCGAAAACGCACACCACGGCTCTTTCTGAGAAAAAGCAAGCACGGAGGACGAGAACCGCTTTTGCCCTGCGTAGCGTTCCGGGCAGCGGGTAGAACCAGGCAGAGAATTCCCGGCTAGCAGCTTCCCTGTGGCGGGGAAGTGCGAACGTACACGTTTTCGGCCGAAAACGCGTTTTCCGGCGAAATCGCACACCACGGCTCTTTCTGAGAAAAAGCAAGCACGGAGGACGAGAACCGCTTTTGCCCTGCGTAGCGTTCCGGGCAGCGGGTAGAACCAGGCAGAGAATTCCCGGCTAGCAGCTTCCCTGTGGCGGGGAAGTGCAAACGTACACGTTTTCGGCCGAAAACGCGTTTTCCGGCGAAAACGCACACCACGGCTCTTTCTGAGAAAAAGCAAGCACGGAGGACGAGAACCGCTTTTGCCCTGCGTAGCGTTCCGGGCAGCGGGTAGAACCAGGCAGAGAATTCCCGGCTAGCAGCTTCCCTGTGGCGGGGAAGTGCAAACGTACACGTTTTCGGCCGAAAACGCGTTTTCCGGCGAAAACGCACACCATGGCTCTTTCTGAGAAAAAGCAAGCACGGAGGACGAGAACCGCTTTTGCCCTGCGTAGCGTTCCGGGCAGCGGGTAGAACCAGGCAGAGAATTCCCGGCTAGCAGCTTCCCTGTGGCGGGGAAGTGCAAACGTACACGTTTTCGGCCGAAAACGCGTTTTCCGGCGAAAACGCACACCACGGCTCTTTCTGAGAAAAAGCAAGCACGGAGGACGAGAACCGCTTTTGCCCTGCGTAGCGTTCCGGGCAGCGGGTAGAACCAGGCAGAGAATTCCCGGCTAGCAGCTTCCCTGTGGCGGGGAAGTGCAAACGTACACGTTTTCGGCCGAAAACGCGTTTTCCGGCGAAAACGCACACCACGGCTCTTTCTGAGAAAAAGCAAGCACGGAGGACGAGAACCGCTTTTGCCCTGCGTAGCGTTCCGGGCAGCGGGTAGAACCAGGCAGAGAATTCCCGGCTAGCAGCTTCCCTGTGGCGGGGAAGTGCAAACGTACACGTTTTCGGCCGAAAACGCGTTTTCCGGCGAAAACGCACACCACGGCTCTTTCTGAGAAAAAGCAAGCACGGAGGACGAGAACCGCTTTTGCCCTGCGTAGCGTTCCGGGCAGCGGGTAGAACCAGGCAGAGAATTCCCGGCTAGCAGCTTCCCTGTGGCGGGGAAGTGCAAACGTACACGTTTTCGGCCGAAAACGCGTTTTCCGGCGAAAGCGCACACCACGGCTCTTTCTGAGAAAAAGCAAGCACGGAGGACGAGAACCGCTTTTGCCCTGCGTAGCGTACCGGGCAGCGGGTAGAACCAGGCAGAGAATTCCCGGCTAGCAGCTTCCCTGTGGCGGGGAAGTGCAAACGTACACGTTTTCGGCCGAAAACGCGTTTTCCGGCGAAAACGCACACCACGGCTCTTTCTGAGAAAAAGCAAGCACGGAGGACGAGAACCGCTTTTGCCCTGCGTAGCGTTCCGGGCAGCGGGTAGAACCAGGCAGAGAATTCCCGGCTAGCAGCTTCCCTGTGGCGGGGAAGTGCAAACGTACACGTTTTCGGCTGAAAACGCATTTTCCGGCGAAAACGCACACCACGGCTCTTTCTGAGAAAAAGCAAGCACGGAGGACGAGAACCGCTTTTGCCCTGCGTAGCGTTCCGGGCAGCGGGTAGAACCAGGCAGAGAATTCCCGGCTAGCAGCTTCCCTGTGGCGGGGAAGTGCAAACGTACACGTTTTCGGCCGAAAACGCGTTTTCCGGCGAAAACGCACACCACGGCTCTTTCTGAGAAAAAGCAAGCACGGAGGACGAGAACCGCTTTTGCCCTGCGTAGCGTTCCGGGCAGCGGGTAGAACCAGGCAGAGAATTCCCGGCTAGCAGCTTCCCTGTGGCGGGGAAGTGCAAACGTACACGTTTTCGGCCGAAAACGCGTTTTCCGGCGAAAGCGCACACCACGGCTCTTTCTGAGAAAAAGCAAGCACGGAGGACGAGAACCGCTTTTGCCCTGCGTAGCGTTCCGGGCAGCGGGTAGAACCAGGCAGAGAATTCCCGGCTAGCAGCTTCCCTGTGGCGGGGAAGTGCAAACGTACACGTTTTCGGCCGAAAACGCGTTTTCCGGCGAAAACGCACACCACGGCTCTTTCTGAGAAAAAGCAAGCACGGAGGACGAGAACCGCTTTTGCCCTGCGTAGCGTTCCGGGCAGCGGGTAGAACCAGGCAGAGAATTCCCGGCTAGCAGCTTCCCTGTGGCGGGGAAGTGCAAACGTACACGTTTTCGGCCGAAAACGCATTTTCCGGCGAAAACGCACACCACGGCTCTTTCTGAGAAAAAGCAAGCACGGAGGACGAGAACCGCTTTTGCCCTGCGTAGCGTTCCGGGCAGCGGGTAGAACCAGGCAGAGAATTCCCGGCTAGCAGCTTCCCTGTGGCGGGGAAGTGCAAACGTACACGTTTTCGGCCGAAAACGCGTTTTCCGGCGAAAACGCACACCACGGCTCTTTCTGAGAAAAAGCAAGCACGGAGGACGAGAACCGCTTTTGCCCTGCGTAGCGTTCCGGGCAGCGGGTAGAACCAGGCAGAGAATTCCCGGCTAGCAGCTTCCCTGTGGCGGGGAAGTGCAAACGTACACGTTTTCGGCCGAGAACGCGTTTTCCGGCGAAAGCGCACACCACGGCTCTTTCTGAGAAAAAGCAAGCACGGAGGACGAGAACCGCTTTTGCCCTGCGTAGCGTTCCGGGCAGCGGGTAGAACCAGGCAGAGAATTCCCGGCTAGCAGCTTCCCTGTGGCGGGGAAGTGCAAACGTACACGTTTTCGGCCGAAAACGCGTTTTCCGGCGAAAGCGCACACCACGGCTCTTTCTGAGAAAAAGCAAACACGGAGGACGAGAACCGCTTTTGCCCTGCGTAGCGTTCCGGGCAGCGGGTAGAACCAGGCAGAGAATTCCCGGCTAGCAGCTTCCCTGTGGCGGGGAAGTGCAAACTTACACGTTTTCGGCCGAAAACGCGTTTTCCGGCGAAAACGCACACCACGGCTCTTTCTGAGAAAAAGCAAGCACGGAGGACGAGAACCGCTTTTGCCCTGCGTAGCGTTCCGGGCAGCGGGTAGAACCAGGCAGAGAATTCCCGGCTAGCAGCTTCCCTGTGGCGGGGAAGTGCAAACGTACACGTTTTCGGCCGAAAACGCGTTTTCCGGCGAAAACGCACACCACGGCTCTTTCTGAGAAAAAGCAAGCACGGAGGACGAGAACCGCTTTTGCCCTGCGTAGCGTTCCGGGCAGCGGGTAGAACCAGGCAGAGAATTCCCGGCTAGCAGCTTCCCTGTGGCGGGGAAGTGCAAACGTACACGTTTTCGGCCGAAAACACGTTTTCCGGCCAAAACGCACACCACGGCTCTTTCTGAGAAAAAGCAAGCACGGAGGACGAGAACCGCTTTTGCCCTGCGTAGCGTTCCGGGCAGCGGGTAGAACCAGGCAGAGAATTCCCGGCTAGCAGCTTCCCTGTGGCGGGGAAGTGCAAACGTACACGTTTTCGGCCGAAAACGCGTTTTCCGGCCAAAACGCACACCACGGCTCTTTCTGAGAAAAAGCAAGCACGGAGGACGAGAACCGCTTTTGCCCTGCGTAGCGTTCCGGGCAGCGGGTAGAACCAGGCAGAGAATTCCCGGCTAGCAGCTTCCCTGTGGCGGGGAAGTGCAAACTTACACGTTTTCGGCCGAAAACGCGTTTTCCGGCGAAAACGCACACCACGGCTCTTTCTGAGAAAAAGCAAGCACGGAGGACGAGAACCGCTTTTGCCCTGCGTAGCGTTCCGGGCAGCGGGTAGAACCAGGCAGAGAATTCCCGGCTAGCAGCTTCCCTGTGGCGGGGAAGTGCAAACGTACACGTTTTCGGCCGAAAACGCGTTTTCCGGCGAAAACGCACACCACGGCTCTTTCTGAGAAAAAGCAAGCACGGAGGACGAGAACCGCTTTTGCCCTGCGTAGCGTTCCGGGCAGCGGGTAGAACCAGGCAGAGAATTCCCGGCTAGCAGCTTCCCTGTGGCGGGGAAGTGCAAACGTACACGTTTTCGGCCGAAAACGCGTTTTCCGGCCAAAACGCACACCACGGCTCTTTCTGAGAAAAAGCAAGCACGGAGGACGAGAACCGCTTTTGCCCTGCGTAGCGTTCCGGGCAGCGGGTAGAACCAGGCAGAGAATTCCCGGCTAGCAGCTTCCCTGTGGCGGGGAAGTGCAAACTTACACGTTTTCGGCCGAAAACGCGTTTTCCGGCGAAAACGCACACCACGGCTCTTTCTGAGAAAAAGCAAGCACGGAGGACGAGAACCGCTTTTGCCCTGCGTAGCGTTCCGGGCAGCGGGTAGAACCAGGCAGAGAATTCCCGGCTAGCAGCTTCCCTGTGGCGGGGAAGTGCAAACGTACACGTTTTCGGCCGAAAACGCGTTTTCCGGCGAAAACGCACACCACGGCTCTTTCTGAGAAAAAGCAAGCACGGAGGACGAGAACCGCTTTTGCCCTGCGTAGCGTTCCGGGCAGCGGGTAGAACCAGGCAGAGAATTCCCGGCTAGCAGCTTCCCTGTGGCGGGGAAGTGCAAACGTACACGTTTTCGGCCGAAAACGCGTTTTCCGGCCAAAACGCACACCACGGCTCTTTCTGAGAAAAAGCAAGCACGGAGGACGAGAACCGCTTTTGCCCTGCGTAGCGTTCCGGGCAGCGGGTAGAACCAGGCAGAGAATTCCCGGCTAGCAGCTTCCCTGTGGCGGGGAAGTGCAAACGTACACGTTTTCGGCCGAAAACGCGTTTTCCGGCCAAAACGCACACCACGGCTCTTTCTGAGAAAAAGCAAGCACGGAGGACGAGAACCGCTTTTGCCCTGCGTAGCGTTCCGGGCAGCGGGTAGAACCAGGCAGAGAATTCCCGGCTAGCAGCTTCCCTGTGGCGGGGAAGTGCAAACGTACACGTTTTCGGCCGAAAACGCGTTTTCCGGCGAAAACGCACACCACGGCTCTTTCTGAGAAAAAGCAAGCACGGAGGACGAGAACCGCTTTTGCCCTGCGTAGCGTTCCGGGCAGCGGGTAGAACCAGGCAGAGAATTCCCGGCTAGCAGCTTCCCTGTGGCGGGGAAGTGCAAACGTACAGGTTTTCGGCCGATAACGCGTTTTCCGGCGAAATCGCACACCACGGCTCTTTCTGAGAAAAAGCAAGCACGGAGGACGAGAACCGCTTTTGCCCTGCGTAGCGTTCCGGGCAGCGGGTAGAACCAGGCAGAGAATTCCCGGCTAGCAGCTTCCCTGTGGCGGGGAAGTGCAAACGTACACGTTTTCGGCCGAAAACGCGTTTTCCGGCGAAAACGCACACCACGGCTCTTTCTGAGAAAAAGCAAGCACGGAGGACGAGAACCGCTTTTGCCCTGCGTAGCGTTCCGGGCAGCGGGTAGAACCAGGCAGAGAATTCCCGGCTAGCAGCTTCCCTGTGGCGGGGAAGTGCAAACGTACAAGTTTTCGGCCGAAAACGCGTTTTCCGGCGAAATCGCACACCACGGCTCTTTCTGAGAAAAAGCAAGCACGGAGGACGAGAACCGCTTTTGCCCTGCGTAGCGTTCCGGGCAGCGGGTAGAACCAGGCAGAGAATTCCCGGCTAGCAGCTTCCCTGTGGCGGGGAAGTGCAAACGTACACGTTTTCGGCCGAAAACGCGTTTTCCGGCCAAAACGCACACCACGGCTCTTTCTGAGAAAAAGCAAGCACGGAGGACGAGAACCGCTTTTGCCCTGCGTAGCGTTCCGGGCAGCGGGTAGAACCAGGCAGAGAATTCCCGGCTAGCAGCTTCCCTGTGGCGGGGAAGTGCAAACGTACACGTTTTCGGCCGAAAACGCGTTTTCCGGCCAAAACGCACAACACGGCTCTTTCTGAGAAAAAGCAAGCATGGAGGACGAGAACCGCTTTTGCCCTGCGTAGCGTTCCGGGCAGCGGGTAGAACCAGGCAGAGAATTCCCGGCTAGCAGCTTCCCTGTGGCGGGGAAGTGCAAACGTACACGTTTTCGGCCGAAAACGCGTTTTCCGGCGAAAACGCACACCACGGCTCTTTCTGAGAAAAAGCAAGCACGGAGGACGAGAACCGCTTTTGCCCTGCATAGCGTTCCGGGCAGCGGGTAGAACCAGGCAGAGAATTCCCGGCTAGCAGCTTCCCTGTGGCGGGGAAGTGCAAACGTACACGTTTTCGGCCGAAAACGCGTTTTCCGGCGAAAACGCACACCACGGCTCTTTCTGAGAAAAAGCAAGCACGGAGGACGAGAACCGCTTTTGCCCTGCGTAGCGTTCCGGGCAGCGGGTAGAACAAGGCAGAGAATTCCCGGCTAGCAGCTTCCCTGTGGCGGGGAAGTGCAAACGTACACGTTTTCGGCCGAAAACGCGTTTTCCGGCGAAAGCGCATACCACGGCTCTTTCTGAGAAAAAGCAAGCACGGAGGACGAGAACCGCTTTTGCCCTGCGTAGCGTTCCGGGCAGCGGGTAGAACCAGGCAGAGAATTCCCGGCTAGCAGCTTCCCTGTGGCGGGGAAGTGCGAACGTACACGTTTTCGGCCGAAAACGCGTTTTCCGGCGAAAACGCACACCACGGCTCTTTCTGAGAAAAAGCAAGCACGGAGGACGAGAACCGCTTTTGCCCTGCGTAGCGTTCCGGGCAGCGGGTAGAACCAGGCAGAGAATTCCCGGCTAGCAGCTTCCCTGTGGCGGGGAAGTGCAAACGTACAGGTTTTCGGCCGAAAACGCGTTTTCCGGCGAAATCGCACACCACGGCTCTTTCTGAGAAAAAGCAAGCACGGAGGACGAGAACCGCTTTTGCCCTGCGTAGCGTTCCGGGCAGCGGGTAGAACCAGGCAGAGAATTCCCGGCTAGCAGCTTCCCTGTGGCGGGGAAGTGCAAACGTACACGTTTTCGGCCCAAAACGCGTTTTCCGGCGAAAGCGCACACCACGGCTCTTTCTGAGAAAAAGCAAGCATGGAGGACGAGAACCGCTTTTGCCCTGCGTAGCGTTCCGGGCAGCGGGTAGAACCAGGCAGAGAATTCCCGGCTAGCAGCTTCCCTGTGGCGGGGAAGTGCAAACGTACACGTTTTCGGCCGAAAACGCGTTTTCCGGCGAAAACGCACACCATGGCTCTTTCTGAGAAAAAGCAAGCACGGAGGACGAGAACCGCTTTTGCCCTGCGTAGCGTTCCGGGCAGCGGGTAGAACCAGGCAGAGAATTCCCGGCTAGCAGCTTCCCTGTGGCGGGGAAGTGCAAACGTACACGTTTTCGGCCGAAAACGCGTTTTCCGGCCAAAACGCACACCACGGCTCTTTCTGAGAAAAAGCAAGCACGGAGGACGAGAACCGCTTTTGCCCTGCGTAGCGTTCCGGGCAGCGGGTAGAACCAGGCAGAGAATTCCCGGCTAGCAGCTTCCCTGTGGCGGGGAAGTGCAAACGTACACGTTTTCGGCCGAAAACGCGTTTTCCGGCGAAAACGCACACCACGGCTCTTTCTGAGAAAAAGCAAGCACGGAGGACGAGAACCGCTTTTGCCCTGCGTAGCGTTCCGGGCAGCGGGTAGAACCAGGCAGAGAATTCCCGGCTAGCAGCTTCCCTGTGGCGGGGAAGTGCAAACGTACACGTTTTCGGCCGAAAACGCGTTTTCCGGCGAAAACGCACACCACGGCTCTTTCTGAGAAAAAGCAAGCACGGAGGACGAGAACCGCTTTTGCCCTGCGTAGCGTTCCGGGCAGCGGGTAGAACCAGGCAGAGAATTCCCGGCTAGCAGCTTCCCTGTGGCGGGGAAGTGCAAACGTACACGTTTTCGGCCGAAAACGCGTTTTCCGGCGAAAGCGCACACCACGGCTCTTTCTGAGAAAAAGCAAGCACGGAGGACGAGAACCGCTTTTGCCCTGCGTAGCGTACCGGGCAGCGGGTAGAACCAGGCAGAGAATTCCCGGCTAGCAGCTTCCCTGTGGCGGGGAAGTGCAAACGTACACGTTTTCGGCCGAAAACGCGTTTTCCGGCCAAAACGCACACCACGGCTCTTTCTGAGAAAAAGCAAGCACGGAGGACGAGAACCGCTTTTGCCCTGCGTAGCGTTCCGGGCAGCGGGTAGAACCAGGCAGAGAATTCCCGGCTAGCAGCTTCCCTGTGGCGGGGAAGTGCAAACGTACACGTTTTCGGCCGAAAACGCGTTTTCCGGCCAAAACGCACACCACGGCTCTTTCTGAGAAAAAGCAAGCACGGAGGACGAGAACCGCTTTTGCCCTGCGTAGCGTTCCGGGCAGCGGGTAGAACCAGGCAGAGAATTCCCGGCTAGCAGCTTCCCTGTGGCGGGGAAGTGCAAACGTACACGTTTTCGGCCGAAAACGCGTTTTCCGGCGAAAACGCACACCACGGCTCTTTCTGAGAAAAAGCAAGCACGGAGGACGAGAACCGCTTTTGCCCTGCGTAGCGTTCCGGGCAGCGGGTAGAACCAGGCAGAGAATTCCCGGCTAGCAGCTTCCCTGTGGCGGGGAAGTGCAAACGTACACGTTTTCGGCCGAAAACGCGTTTTCCGGCGAAAGCGCACACCACGGCTCTTTCTGAGAAAAAGCAAGCACGGAGGACGAGAACCGCTTTTGCCCTGCGTAGCGTACCGGGCAGCGGGTAGAACCAGGCAGAGAATTCCCGGCTAGCAGCTTCCCTGTGGCGGGGAAGTGCAAACGTACACGTTTTCGGCCGAAAACGCGTTTTCCGGCGAAAACGCACACCACGGCTCTTTCTGAGAAAAAGCAAGCACGGAGGACGAGAACCGCTTTTGCCCTGCGTAGCGTTCCGGGCAGCGGGTAGAACCAGGCAGAGAATTCCCGGCTAGCAGCTTCCCTGTGGCGGGGAAGTGCAAACGTACACGTTTTCGGCTGAAAACGCGTTTTCCGGCGAAAACGCACACCACGGCTCTTTCTGAGAAAAAGCAAGCACGGAGGACGAGAACCGCTTTTGCCCTGCGTAGCGTTCCGGGCAGCGGGTAGAACCAGGCAGAGAATTCCCGGCTAGCAGCTTCCCTGTGGCGGGGAAGTGCAAACGTACACGTTTTCGGCCGAAAACGCGTTTTCCGGCGAAAACGCACACCACGGCTCTTTCTGAGAAAAAGCAAGCACGGAGGACGAGAACCGCTTTTGCCCTGCGTAGCGTTCCGGGCAGCGGGTAGAACCAGGCAGAGAATTCCCGGCTAGCAGCTTCCCTGTGGCGGGGAAGTGCAAACGTACACGTTTTCGGCCGAAAACGCGTTTTCCGGCGAAAGCGCACACCACGGCTCTTTCTGAGAAAAAGCAAGCACGGAGGACGAGAACCGCTTTTGCCCTGCGTAGCGTTCCGGGCAGCGGGTAGAACCAGGCAGAGAATTCCCGGCTAGCAGCTTCCCTGTGGCGGGGAAGTGCAAACGTACACGTTTTCGGCCGAAAACGCGTTTTCCGGCGAAAACGCACACCACGGCTCTTTCTGAGAAAAAGCAAGCACGGAGGACGAGAACCGCTTTTGCCCTGCGTAGCGTTCCGGGCAGCGGGTAGAACCAGGCAGAGAATTCCCGGCTAGCAGCTTCCCTGTGGCGGGGAAGTGCAAACGTACACGTTTTCGGCCGAAAACGCGTTTTCCGGCCAAAACGCACACCACGGCTCTTTCTGAGAAAAAGCAAGCACGGAGGACGAGAACCGCTTTTGCCCTGCGTAGCGTTCCGGGCAGCGGGTAGAACCAGGCAGAGAATTCCCGGCTAGCAGCTTCCCTGTGGCGGGGAAGTGCAAACGTACACGTTTTCGGCCGAAAACGCGTTTTCCGGCGAAAACGCACACCACGGCTCTTTCTGAGAAAAAGCAAGCACGGAGGACGAGAACCGCTTTTGCCCTGCGTAGCGTTCCGGGCAGCGGGTAGAACCAGGCAGAGAATTCCCGGCTAGCAGCTTCCCTGTGGCGGGGAAGTGCAAACGTACACGTTTTCGGCCGAGAACGCGTTTTCCGGCGAAAGCGCACACCACGGCTCTTTCTGAGAAAAAGCAAGCACGGAGGACGAGAACCGCTTTTGCCCTGCGTAGCGTTCCGGGCAGCGGGTAGAACCAGGCAGAGAATTCCCGGCTAGCAGCTTCCCTGTGGCGGGGAAGTGCAAACGTACACGTTTTCGGCCGAAAACGCGTTTTCCGGCGAAAACGCACACCACGGCTCTTTCTGAGAAAAAGCAAGCACGGAGGACGAGAACCGCTTTTGCCCTGCGTAGCGTTCCGGGCAGCGGGTAGAACCAGGCAGAGAATTCCCGGCTAGCAGCTTCCCTGTGGCGGGGAAGTGCAAACGTACACGTTTTCGGCCGAAAACGCGTTTTCCGGCGAAAACGCACACCACGGCTCTTTCTGAGAAAAAGCAAGCACGGAGGACGAGAACCGCTTTTGCCCTGCGTAGCGTTCCGGGCAGCGGGTAGAACCAGGCAGAGAATTCCCGGCTAGCAGCTTCCCTGTGGCGGGGAAGTGCAAACGTACACGTTTTCGGCCGAAAACGCGTTTTCCGGCCAAAACGCACACCACGGCTCTTTCTGAGAAAAAGCAAGCACGGAGGACGAGAACCGCTTTTGCCCTGCGTAGCGTTCCGGGCAGCGGGTAGAACCAGGCAGAGAATTCCCGGCTAGCAGCTTCCCTGTGGCGGGGAAGTGCAAACGTACACGTTTTCGGCCGAAAACGCGTTTTCCGGCCAAAACGCATACCACGGCTCTTTCTGAGAAAAAGCAAGCACGGAGGACGAGAACCGCTTTTGCCCTGCGTAGCGTTCCGGGCAGCGGGTAGAACCAGGCAGAGAATTCCCGGCTAGCAGCTTCCCTGTGGCGGGGAAGTGCAAACGTACACGTTTTCGGCCGAAAACGCGTTTTCCGGCGAAAACGCACACCACGGCTCTTTCTGAGAAAAAGCAAGCACGGAGGACGAGAACCGCTTTTGCCCTGCGTAGCGTTCCGGGCAGCGGGTAGAACCAGGCAGAGAATTCCCGGCTAGCAGCTTCCCTGTGGCGGGGAAGTGCAAACGTACAGGTTTTCGGCCGATAACGCGTTTTCCGGCGAAATCGCACACCACGGCTCTTTCTGAGAAAAAGCAAGCACGGAGGACGAGAACCGCTTTTGCCCTGCGTAGCGTTCCGGGCAGCGGGTAGAACCAGGCAGAGAATTCCCGGCTAGCAGCTTCCCTGTGGCGGGGAAGTGCAAACGTACACGTTTTCGGCCGAAAACGCGTTTTCCGGCGAAAACGCACACCACGGCTCTTTCTGAGAAAAAGCAAGCACGGAGGACGAGAACCGCTTTTGCCCTGCGTAGCGTTCCGGGCAGCGGGTAGAACCAGGCAGAGAATTCCCGGCTAGCAGCTTCCCTGTGGCGGGGAAGTGCAAACGTACACGTTTTCGGCCGAAAACGCGTTTTCCGGCGAAAGCGCACACCACGGCTCTTTCTGAGAAAAAGCAAGCACGGAGGACGAGAACCGCTTTTGCCCTGCGTAGCGTTCCGGGCAGCGGGTAGAACCAGGCAGAGAATTCCCGGCTAGCAGCTTCCCTGTGGCGGGGAAGTGCAAACGTACACGTTTTCGGCCGAAAACGCGTTTTCCGGCCAAAACGCACACCACGGCTCTTTCTGAGAAAAAGCAAGCACGGAGGACGAGAACCGCTTTTGCCCTGCGTAGCGTTCCGGGCAGCGGGTAGAACCAGGCAGAGAATTCCCGGCTAGCAGCTTCCCTGTGGCGGGGAAGTGCAAACGTACACGTTTTCGGCCGAAAACGCGTTTTCCGGCCAAAACGCACAACACGGCTCTTTCTGAGAAAAAGCAAGCATGGAGGACGAGAACCGCTTTTGCCCTGCGTAGCGTTCCGGGCAGCGGGTAGAACCAGGCAGAGAATTCCCGGCTAGCAGCTTCCCTGTGGCGGGGAAGTGCAAACGTACACGTTTTCGGCCGAAAACGCGTTTTCCGGCGAAAACGCACACCACGGCTCTTTCTGAGAAAAAGCAAGCACGGAGGACGAGAACCGCTTTTGCCCTGCATAGCGTTCCGGGCAGCGGGTAGAACCAGGCAGAGAATTCCCGGCTAGCAGCTTCCCTGTGGCGGGGAAGTGCAAACGTACACGTTTTCGGCCGAAAACGCGTTTTCCGGCGAAAACGCACACCACGGCTCTTTCTGAGAAAAAGCAAGCACGGAGGACGAGAACCGCTTTTGCCCTGCGTAGCGTTCCGGGCAGCGGGTAGAACCAGGCAGAGAATTCCCGGCTAGCAGCTTCCCTGTGGCGGGGAAGTGCAAACGTACACGTTTTCGGCCGAAAACGCGTTTTCCGGCGAAAGCGCATACCACGGCTCTTTCTGAGAAAAAGCAAGCACGGAGGACGAGAACCACTTTTGCCCTGCGTAGCGTTCCGGGCAGCGGGTAGAACCAGGCAGAGAATTCCCGGCTAGCAGCTTCCCTGTGGCGGGGAAGTGCAAACGTACACGTTTTCGGCCGAAAACGCGTTTTCCGGCGAAAACGCACACCACGGCTCTTTCTGAGAAAAAGCAAGCACGGAGGACGAGAACCGCTTTTGCCCTGCGTAGCGTTCCGGGCAGCGGGTAGAACCAGGCAGAGAATTCCCGGCTAGCAGCTTCCCTGTGGCGGGGAAGTGCAAACGTACACGTTTTCGGCCGAAAACGCGTTTTCCGGCGAAAACGCACACCACGGCTCTTTCTGAGAAAAAGCAAGCACGGAGGACGAGAACCGCTTTTGCCCTGCGTAGCGTTCCGGGCAGCGGGTAGAACCAGGCAGAGAATTCCCGGCTAGCAGCTTCCCTGTGGCGGGGAAGTGCAAACGTACACGTTTTCGGCCGAAAACGCGTTTTCCGGCGAAAACGCACACCACGGCTCTTTCTGAGAAAAAGCAAGCACGGAGGACGAGAACCGCTTTTGCCCTGCGTAGCGTTCCGGGCAGCGGGTAGAACCAGGCAGAGAATTCCCGGCTAGCAGCTTCCCTGTGGCGGGGAAGTGCAAACGTACACGTTTTCGGCCGAAAACGCGTTTTCCGGCGAAAGCGCACACCACGGCTCTTTCTGAGAAAAAGCAAGCACGGAGGACGAGAACCGCTTTTGCCCTGCGTAGCGTTCCGGGCAGCGGGTAGAACCAGGCAGAGAATTCCCGGCTAGCAGCTTCCCTGTGGCGGGGAAGTGCAAACGTACACGTTTTCGGCCGAAAACGCGTTTTCCGGCCAAAACGCACACCACGGCTCTTTCTGAGAAAAAGCAAGCACGGAGGACGAGAACCGCTTTTGCCCTGCGTAGCGTTCCGGGCAGCGGGTAGAACCAGGCAGAGAATTCCCGGCTAGCAGCTTCCCTGTGGCGGGGAAGTGCAAACGTACACGTTTTCGGCCGAAAACGCGTTTTCCGGCGAAAACGCACACCACGGCTCTTTCTGAGAAAAAGCAAGCACGGAGGACGAGAACCGCTTTTGCCCTGCGTAGCGTTCCGGGCAGCGGGTAGAACCAGGCAGAGAATTCCCGGCTAGCAGCTTCCCTGTGGCGGGGAAGTGCAAACGTACACGTTTTCGGCCGAAAACGCGTTTTCCGGCGAAAACGCACACCACGGCTCTTTCTGAGAAAAAGCAAGCACGGAGGACGAGAACCGCTTTTGCCCTGCGTAGCGTTCCGGGCAGCGGGTAGAACCAGGCAGAGAATTCCCGGCTAGCAGCTTCCCTGTGGCGGGGAAGTGCAAACGTACACGTTTTCGGCCGAAAACGCGTTTTCCGGCGAAAGCGCACACCACGGCTCTTTCTGAGAAAAAGCAAGCACGGAGGACGAGAACCGCTTTTGCCCTGCGTAGCGTTCCGGGCAGCGGGTAGAACCAGGCAGAGAATTCCCGGCTAGCAGCTTCCCTGTGGCGGGGAAGTGCAAACGTACACGTTTTCGGCCGAAAACGCGTTTTCCGGCGAAAACGCACACCACGGCTCTTTCTGAGAAAAAGCAAGCACAGAGGACGAGAACCGCTTTTGCCCTGCGTAGCGTTCCGGGCAGCGGGTAGAACCAGGCAGAGAATTCCCGGCTAGCAGCTTCCCTGTGGCGGGGAAGTGCAAACGTACACGTTTTCGGCCGAAAACGCGTTTTCCGGCGAAATCGCACACCACGGCTCTTTCTGAGAAAAAGCAAGCACGGAGGACGAGAACCGCTTTTGCCCTGCGTAGCGTTCCGGGCAGCGGGTAGAACCAGGCAGAGAATTCCCGGCTAGCAGCTTCCCTGTGGCGGGGAAGTGCAAACGTACACGTTTTCGGCCGAAAACGCGTTTTCCGGCGAAAACGCACACCACGGCTCTTTCTGAGAAAAAGCAAGCACGGAGGACGAGAACCGCTTTTGCCCTGCGTAGCGTTCCGGGCAGCGGGTAGAACCAGGCAGAGAATTCCCGGCTAGCAGCTTCCCTGTGGCGGGGAAGTGCGAACGTACACGTTTTCGGCCGAAAACGCGTTTTCCGGCGAAAACGCACACCACGGCTCTTTCTGAGAAAAAGCAAGCACGGAGGACGAGAACCGCTTTTGCCCTGCGTAGCGTTCCGGGCAGCGGGTAGAACCAGGCAGAGAATTCCCGGCTAGCAGCTTCCCTGTGGCGGGGAAGTGCGAACGTACAGGTTTTCGGCCGAAAACGCGTTTTCCGGCGAAATCGCACACCACGGCTCTTTCTGAGAAAAAGCAAGCACGGAGGACGAGAACCGCTTTTGCCCTGCGTATCGTTCCGGGCAGCGGGTAGAACCAGGCAGAGAATTCCCGGCTAGCAGCTTCCCTGTGGCGGGGAAGTGCAAACGTACACGTTTTCGGCCCAAAACGCGTTTTCCGGCGAAAGCGCACACCACGGCTCTTTCTGAGAAAAAGCAAGCACGGAGGACGAGAACCGCTTTTGCCCTGCGTAGCGTTCCGGGCAGCGGGTAGAACCAGGCAGAGAATTCCCGGCTAGCAGCTTCCCTGTGGCGGGGAAGTGCAAACGTACACGTTTTCGGCCGAAAACGCGTTTTCCGGCGAAAACGCACACCATGGCTCTTTCTGAGAAAAAGCAAGCACGGAGGACGAGAACCGCTTTTGCCCTGCGTAGCGTTCCGGGCAGCGGGTAGAACCAGGCAGAGAATTCCCGGCTAGCAGCTTCCCTGTGGCGGGGAAGTGCAAACGTACACGTTTTCGGCCGAAAACGCGTTTTCCGGCCAAAACGCACACCACGGCTCTTTCTGAGAAAAAGCAAGCACGGAGGACGAGAACCGCTTTTGCCCTGCGTAGCGTTCCGGGCAGCGGGTAGAACCAGGCAGAGAATTCCCGGCTAGCAGCTTCCCTGTGGCGGGGGAGTGCAAACGTACACGTTTTCGGCCGAAAACGCGTTTTCCGGCCAAAACGCACACCACGGCTCTTTCTGAGAAAAAGCAAGCACGGAGGACGAGAACCGCTTTTGCCCTGCGTAGCGTTCCGGGCAGCGGGTAGAACCAGGCAGAGAATTCCCGGCTAGCAGCTTCCCTGTGGCGGGGAAGTGCAAACGTACACGTTTTCGGCCGAAAACGCGTTTTCCGGCCAAAACGCACACCACGGCTCTTTCTGAGAAAAAGCAAGCACGGAGGACGAGAACCGCTTTTGCCCTGCGTAGCGTTCCGGGCAGCGGGTAGAACCAGGCAGAGAATTCCCGGCTAGCAGCTTCCCTGTGGCGGGGAAGTGCAAACGTACACGTTTTCGGCCGAAAACGCGTTTTCCGGCGAAAACGCACACCACGGCTCTTTCTGAGAAAAAGCAAGCACGGAGGACGAGAACCGCTTTTGCCCTGCGTAGCGTTCCGGGCAGCGGGTAGAACCAGGCAGAGAATTCCCGGCTAGCAGCTTCCCTGTGGCGGGGAAGTGCAAACGTACACGTTTTCGGCCGAAAACGCGTTTTCCGGCGAAAGCGCACACCACGGCTCTTTCTGAGAAAAAGCAAGCACGGAGGACGAGAACCGCTTTTGCCCTGCGTAGCGTTCCGGGCAGCGGGTAGAACCAGGCAGAGAATTCCCGGCTAGCAGCTTCCCTGTGGCGGGGAAGTGCAAACGTACACGTTTTCGGCCGAAAACGCGTTTTCCGGCCAAAACGCACACCACGGCTCTTTCTGAGAAAAAGCAAGCACGGAGGACGAGAACCGCTTTTGCCCTGCGTAGCGTTCCGGGCAGCGGGTAGAACCAGGCAGAGAATTCCCGGCTAGCAGCTTCCCTGTGGCGGGGAAGAGCAAACGTACACGTTTTCGGCCGAAAACGCGTTTTCCGGCGAAAGCGCACACCACGGCTCTTTCTGAGAAAAAGCAAGCACGGAGGACGAGAACCGCTTTTGCCCTGCGTAGCGTTCCGGGCAGCGGGTAGAACCAGGCAGAGAATTCCCGGCTAGCAGCTTCCCTGTGGCGGGGAAGTGCAAACGTACACGTTTTCGGCCGAAAACGCGTTTTCCGGCGAAAACGCACACCACGGCTCTTTCTGAGAAAAAGCAAGCACGGAGGACGAGAACCGCTTTTGCCCTGCGTAGCGTTCCGGGCAGCGGGTAGAACCAGGCAGAGAATTCCCGGCTAGCAGCTTCCCTGTGGCGGGGAAGTGCAAACGTACACGTTTTCGGCCGAAAACGCGTTTTCCGGCGAAAACGCACACCACGGCTCTTTCTGAGAAAAAGCAAGCACGGAGGACGAGAACCGCTTTTGCCCTGCGTAGCGTTCCGGGCAGCGGGTAGAACCAGGCAGAGAATTCCCGGCTAGCAGCTTCCCTGTGGCGGGGAAGTGCAAACGTACACGTTTTCGGCCGAAAACGCGTTTTCCGGCGAAAACGCACACCACGGCTCTTTCTGAGAAAAAGCAAGCACGGAGGACGAGAACCGCTTTTGCCCTGCGTAGCGTTCCGGGCAGCGGGTAGAACCAGGCAGAGAATTCCCGGCTAGCAGCTTCCCTGTGGCGGGGAAGTGCAAACGTACACGTTTTCGGCCGAAAACGCGTTTTCCGGCGAAAGCGCACACCACGGCTCTTTCTGAGAAAAAGCAAGCACGGAGGACGAGAACCGCTTTTGCCCTGCGTAGCGTTCCGGGCAGCGGGTAGAACCAGGCAGAGAATTCCCGGCTAGCAGCTTCCCTGTGGCGGGGAAGTGCAAACGTACACGTTTTCGGCCGAAAACGCGTTTTCCGGCCAAAACGCACACCACGGCTCTTTCTGAGAAAAAGCAAGCACGGAGGACGAGAACCGCTTTTGCCCTGCGTAGCGTTCCGGGCAGCGGGTAGAACCAGGCAGAGAATTCCCGGCTAGCAGCTTCCCTGTGGCGGGGAAGTGCAAACGTACACGTTTTCGGCCGAAAACGCGTTTTCCGGCGAAAACGCACACCACGGCTCTTTCTGAGAAAAAGCAAGCACGGAGGACGAGAACCGCTTTTGCCCTGCGTAGCGTTCCGGGCAGCGGGTAGAACCAGGCAGAGAATTCCCGGCTAGCAGCTTCCCTGTGGCGGGGAAGTGCAAACGTACACGTTTTCGGCCGAAAACGCGTTTTCCGGCGAAAGCGCACACCACGGCTCTTTCTGAGAAAAAGCAAGCACGGAGGACGAGAACCGCTTTTGCCCTGCGTAGCGTTCCGGGCAGCGGGTAGAACCAGGCAGAGAATTCCCGGCTAGCAGCTTCCCTGTGGCGGGGAAGTGCAAACGTACACGTTTTCGGCCGAAAACGCGTTTTCCGGCCAAAACGCACACCACGGCTCTTTCTGAGAAAAAGCAAGCACGGAGGACGAGAACCGCTTTTGCCCTGCGTAGCGTTCCGGGCAGCGGGTAGAACCAGGCAGAGAATTCCCGGCTAGCAGCTTCCCTGTGGCGGGGAAGTGCAAACGTACACGTTTTCGGCCGAAAACGCGTTTTCCGGCGAAAACGCACACCACGGCTCTTTCTGAGAAAAAGCAAGCACGGAGGACGAGAACCGCTTTTGCCCTGCGTAGCGTTCCGGGCAGCGGGTAGAACCAGGCAGAGAATTCCCGGCTAGCAGCTTCCCTGTGGCGGGGAAGTGCAAACGTACACGTTTTCGGCCGAAAACTCGTTTTCCGGCGAAAGCGCACACCACGGCTCTTTCTGAGAAAAAGCAAGCACGGAGGACGAGAACCGCTTTTGCCCTGCGTAGCGTTCCGGGCAGCGGGTAGAACCAGGCAGAGAATTCCCGGCTAGCAGCTTCCCTGTGGCGGGGAAGTGCAAACGTACACGTTTTCGGCCGAAAACGCGTTTTCCGGCGAAAACGCACACCACGGCTCTTTCTGAGAAAAAGCAAGCACGGAGGACGAGAACCGCTTTTGCCCTGCGTAGCGTTCCGGGCAGCGGGTAGAACCAGGCAGAGAATTCCCGGCTAGCAGCTTCCCTGTGGCGGGGAAGTGCAAACGTACACGTTTTCGGCCGAAAACGCGTTTTCCGGCCAAAACGCACACCACGGCTCTTTCTGAGAAAAAGCAAGCACGGAGGACGAGAACCGCTTTTGCCCTGCGTAGCGTTCCGGGCAGCGGGTAGGTAGAACCAGGCAGAGAATTCCCGGCTAGCAGCCTGTGGCGGGGAAGTGCAAACGTACACGTTTTCGGCCGAAAACGCGTTTTCCGGCGAAAACGCACACCACGGCTCTTTCTGAGAAAAAGCAAGCACGGAGGACGAGAACCGCTTTTGCCCTGCGTAGCGTTCCGGGCAGCGGGTAGAACCAGGCAGAGAATTCCCGGCTAGCAGCTTCCCTGTGGCGGGGAAGTGCAAACGTACACGTTTTCGGCCGAAAACGCGTTTTCCGGCGAAAACGCACACCACGGCTCTTTCTGAGAAAAAGCAAGCACGGAGGACGAGAACCGCTTTTGCCCTGCGTAGCGTTCCGGGCAGCGGGTAGAACCAGGCAGAGAATTCCCGGCTAGCAGCTTCCCTGTGGCGGGGAAGTGCAAACGTACACGTTTTCGGCCGAAAACGCGTTTTCCGGCCAAAACGCACACCACGGCTCTTTCTGAGAAAAAGCAAGCACGGAGGACGAGAACCGCTTTTGCCCTGCGTAGCGTTCCGGGCAGCGGGTAGAACCAGGCAGAGAATTCCCGGCTAGCAGCTTCCCTGTGGCGGGGAAGTGCAAACGTACACGTTTTCGGCCCAAAACGCGTTTTCCGGCGAAATCGCACACCACGGCTCTTTCTGAGAAAAAGCAAGCACGGAGGACGAGAACCGCTTTTGCCCTGCGTAGCGTTCCGGGCAGCGGGTAGAACCAGGCAGAGAATTCCCGGCTAGCAGCTGCCCTGTGGCGGGGAAGTGCAAACGTACACGTTTTCGGCCGAAAACGCGTTTTCCGGCGAAAACGCACACCACGGCTCTTTCTGAGAAAAAGCAAGCACGGAGGACGAGAACCGCTTTTGCCCTGCGTAGCGTTCCGGGCAGCGGGTAGAACCAGGCAGAGAATTCCCGGCTAGCAGCTTCCCTGTGGCGGGGAAGTGCAAACGTACACGTTTTCGGCCGAGAACGCGTTTTCCGGCGAAAGCGCACACCACGGCTCTTTCTGAGAAAAAGCAAGCACGGAGGACGAGAACCGCTTTTGCCCTGCGTAGCGTTCCGGGCAGCGGGTAGAACCAGGCAGAGAATTCCCGGCTAGCAGCTTCCCTGTGGCGGGGAAGTGCGAACGTACACGTTTTCGGCCGAAAACGCGTTTTCCGGCGAAAACGCACACCACGGCTCTTTCTGAGAAAAAGCAAGCACGGAGGACGAGAACCGCTTTTGCCCTGCGTAGCGTTCCGGGCAGCGGGTAGAACCAGGCAGAGAATTCCCGGCTAGCAGCTTCCCTGTGGCGGGGAAGTGCAAACGTACAGGTTTTCGGCCGAAAACGCGTTTTCCGGCGAAATCGCACACCACGGCTCTTTCTGAGAAAAAGCAAGCACGGAGGACGAGAACCGCTTTTGCCCTGCGTAGCGTTCCGGGCAGCGGGTAGAACCAGGCAGAGAATTCCCGGCTAGCAGCTTCCCTGTGGCGGGGAAGTGCAAACGTACACGTTTTCGGCCCAAAACGCGTTTTCCGGCGAAAGCGCACACCACGGCTCTTTCTGAGAAAAAGCAAGCACGGAGGACGAGAACCGCTTTTGCCCTGCGTAGCGTTCCGGGCAGCGGGTAGAACCAGGCAGAGAATTCCCGGCTAGCAGCTTCCCTGTGGCGGGGAAGTGCAAACGTACACGTTTTCGGCCGAAAACGCGTTTTCCGGCGAAAGCGCACACCACGGCTCTTTCTGAGAAAAAGCAAGCACGGAGGACGAGAACCGCTTTTGCCCTGCGTAGCGTTCCGGGCAGCGGGTAGAACCAGGCAGAGAATTCCCGGCTAGCAGCTTCCCTGTGGCGGGGAAGTGCGAACGTACACGTTTTCGGCCGAAAACGCGTTTTCCGGCGAAAACGCACACCACGGCTCTTTCTGAGAAAAAGCAAGCACGGAGGACGAGAACCGCTTTTGCCCTGCGTAGCGTTCCGGGCAGCGGGTAGAACCAGGCAGAGAATTCCCGGCTAGCAGCTTCCCTGTGGCGGGGAAGTGCAAACGTACAGGTTTTCGGCCGAAAACGCGTTTTCCGGCGAAATCGCACACCACGGCTCTTTCTGAGAAAAAGCAAGCACGGAGGACGAGAACCGCTTTTGCCCTGCGTAGCGTTCCGGGCAGCGGGTAGAACCAGGCAGAGAATTCCCGGCTAGCAGCTTCCCTGTGGCGGGGAAGTGCAAACGTACACGTTTTCGGCCCAAAACGCGTTTTCCGGCGAAAGCGCACACCACGGCTCTTTCTGAGAAAAAGCAAGCACGGAGGACGAGAACCGCTTTTGCCCTGCGTAGCGTTCCGGGCAGCGGGTAGAACCAGGCAGAGAATTCCCGGCTAGCAGCTTCCCTGTGGCGGGGAAGTGCAAACGTACACGTTTTCGGCCGAAAACGCGTTTTCCGGCGAAAACGCACACCACGGCTCTTTCTGAGAAAAAGCAAGCACGGAGGACGAGAACCGCTTTTGCCCTGCGTAGCGTTCCGGGCAGCGGGTAGAACCAGGCAGAGAATTCCCGGCTAGCAGCTTCCCTGTGGCGGGGAAGTGCAAACGTACACGTTTTCGGCCGAAAACGCGTTTTCCGGCCAAAACGCACACCACGGCTCTTTCTGAGAAAAAGCAAGCACGGAGGACGAGAACCGCTTTTGCCCTGCGTAGCGTTCCGGGCAGCGGGTAGAACCAGGCAGAGAATTCCCGGCTAGCAGCTTCCCTGTGGCGGGGAAGTGCAAACGTACACGTTTTCGGCCGAAAACGCGTTTTCCGGCCAAAACGCACACCACGGCTCTTTCTGAGAAAAAGCAAGCACGGAGGACGAGAACCGCTTTTGCCCTGCGTAGCGTTCCGGGCAGCGGGTAGAACCAGGCAGAGAATTCCCGGCTAGCAGCTTCCCTGTGGCGGGGAAGTGCAAACGTACACGTTTTCGGCCGAAAACGCGTTTTCCGGCGAAAACGCACACCACGGCTCTTTCTGAGAAAAAGCAAGCACGGAGGACGAGAACCGCTTTTGCCCTGCGTAGCGTTCCGGGCAGCGGGTAGAACCAGGCAGAGAATTCCCGGCTAGCAGCTTCCCTGTGGCGGGGAAGTGCAAACGTACACGTTTTCGGCCGAAAACGCGTTTTCCGGCCAAAACGCACACCACGGCTCTTTCTGAGAAAAAGCAAGCACGGAGGACGAGAACCGCTTTTGCCCTGCGTAGCGTTCCGGGCAGCGGGTAGAACCAGGCAGAGAATTCCCGGCTAGCAGCTTCCCTGTGGCGGGGAAGTGCAAACGTACACGTTTTCGGCCGAAAACGCGTTTTCCGGCGAAAACGCACACCACGGCTCTTTCTGAGAAAAAGCAAGCACGGAGGACGAGAACCGCTTTTGCCCTGCGTAGCGTTCCGGGCAGCGGGTAGAACCAGGCAGAGAATTCCCGGCTAGCAGCTTCCCTGTGGCGGGGAAGTGCAAACGTACACGTTTTCGGCCGAAAACGCGTTTTCCGGCGAAAACGCACACCACGGCTCTTTCTGAGAAAAAGCAAGCACGGAGGACGAGAACCGCTTTTGCCCTGCGTAGCGTTCCGGGCAGCTGGTAGAACCAGGCAGAGAATTCCCGGCTAGCAGCTTCCCTGTGGCGGGGAAGTGCAAACGTACACGTTTTCGGCCCAAAACGCGTTTTCCGGCGAAAGCGCACACCACGGCTCTTTCTGAGAAAAAGCAAGCACGGAGGACGAGAACCGCTTTTGCCCTGCGTAGCGTTCCGGGCAGCGGGTAGAACCAGGCAGAGAATTCCCGGCTAGCAGCTTCCCTGTGGCGGGGAAGTGCAAACGTACACGTTTTCGGCCGAAAACGCGTTTTCCGGCCAAAACGCACACCACGGCTCTTTCTGAGAAAAAGCAAGCACGGAGGACGAGAACCGCTTTTGCCCTGCGTAGCGTTCCGGGCAGTAGAACCAGGCAGAGAATTCCCGGCTAGCAGCTTCCCTGTGGCGGGGAAGTGCAAACGTACACGTTTTCGGCCGAAAACGCGTTTTCCGGCGAAAACGCACACCACGGCTCTTTCTGAGAAAAAGCAAGCACGGAGGACGAGAACCGCTTTTGCCCTGCGTAGCGTTCCGGGCAGCGGGTAGAACCAGGCAGAGAATTCCCGGCTAGCAGCTTCCCTGTGGCGGGGAAGTGCAAACGTACACGTTTTCGGCCGAAAACGCGTTTTCCGGCGAAAACGCACACCACGGCTCTTTCTGAGAAAAAGCAAGCACGGAGGACGAGAACCGCTTTTGCCCTGCGTAGCGTTCCGGGCAGCGGGTAGAACCAGGCAGAGAATTCCCGGCTAGCAGCTTCCCTGTGGCGGGGAAGTGCAAACGTACACGTTTTCGGCCGAAAACGCGTTTTCCGGCGAAAACGCACACCACGGCTCTTTCTGAGAAAAAGCAAGCACGGAGGACGAGAACCGCTTTTGCCCTGCGTAGCGTTCCGGGCAGCGGGTAGAACCAGGCAGAGAATTCCCGGCTAGCAGCTTCCCTGTGGCGGGGAAGTGCAAACGTACACGTTTTCGGCCGAAAACGCGTTTTCCGGCGAAAACGCACACCACGGCTCTTTCTGAGAAAAAGCAAGCACGGAGGACGAGAACCGCTTTTGCCCTGCGTAGCGTTCCGGGCAGCGGGTAGAACCAGGCAGAGAATTCCCGGCTAGCAGCTTCCCTGTGGCGGGGAAGTGCAAACGTACACGTTTTCGGCCGAAAACGCGTTTTCCGGCGAAAACGCACACCACGGCTCTTTCTGAGAAAAAGCAAGCACGGAGGACGAGAACCGCTTTTGCCCTGCGTAGCGTTCCGGGCAGCGGGTAGAACCAGGCAGAGAATTCCCGGCTAGCAGCTTCCCTGTGGCGGGGAAGTGCAAACGTACACGTTTTCGGCCGAAAACGCGTTTTCCGGCGAAAACGCACACCACGGCTCTTTCTGAGAAAAAGCAAGCACGGAGGACGAGAACCGCTTTTGCCCTGCGTAGCGTTCCGGGCAGCGGGTAGAACCAGGCAGAGAATTCCCGGCTAGCAGCTTCCCTGTGGCGGGGAAGTGCAAACGTACACGTTTTCGGCCGAAAACGCGTTTTCCGGCGAAAACGCACACCACGGCTCTTTCTGAGAAAAAGCAAGCACGGAGGACGAGAACCGCTTTTGCCCTGCGTAGCGTTCCGGGCAGCGGGTAGAACCAGGCAGAGAATTCCCGGCTAGCAGCTTCCCTGTGGCGGGGAAGTGCAAACGTACACGTTTTCGGCCGAAAACGCGTTTTCCGGCGAAAACGCACACCACGGCTCTTTCTGAGAAAAAGCAAGCACGGAGGACGAGAACCGCTTTTGCCCTGCGTAGCGTTCCGGGCAGCGGGTAGAACCAGGCAGAGAATTCCCGGCTAGCAGCTTCCCTGTGGCGGGGAAGTGCAAACGTACACGTTTTCGGCCGAAAACGCGTTTTCCGGCGAAAACGCACACCACGGCTCTTTCTGAGAAAAAGCAAGCACGGAGGACGAGAACCGCTTTTGCCCTGCGTAGCGTTCCGGGCAGCGGGTAGAACCAGGCAGAGAATTCCCGGCTAGCAGCTTCCCTGTGGCGGGGAAGTGCAAACGTACACGTTTTGGGAAGTGCAAACGTACACGTTTTCGGCCGAAAACGCGTTTTCCGGCGAAAACGCACACCACGGCTCTTTCTGAGAAAAAGCAAGCACGGAGGACGAGAACCGCTTTTGCCCTGCGTAGCGTTCCGGGCAGCGGGTAGAACCAGGCAGAGAATTCCCAGCAGTGCAAACGTACACGTTTTCGGCCGAAAACGCGTTTTCCGGCGAAAACGCACACCACGGCTCTTTCTGAGAAAAAGCAAGCACGGAGGACGAGAACCGCTTTTGCCCTGCGTAGCGTTCCGGGCAGCGGGTAGAACCAGGCAGAGAATTCCCGGCTAGCAGCTTCCCTGTGGCGGGGAAGTGCAAACGTACACGTTTTCGGCCGAAAACGCGTTTTCCGGCGAAAACGCACACCACGGCTCTTTCTGAGAAAAAGCAAGCACGGAGGACGAGAACCGCTTTTGCCCTGCGTAGCGTTCCGGGCAGCGGGTAGAACCAGGCAGAGAATTCCCGGCTAGCAGCTTCCCTGTGGCGGGGAAGTGCAAACGTACACGTTTTCGGCCGAAAACGCGTTTTCCGGCGAAAACGCACACCACGGCTCTTTCTGAGAAAAAGCAAGCACGGAGGACGAGAACCGCTTTTGCCCTGCGTAGCGTTCCGGGCAGCGGGTAGAACCAGGCAGAGAATTCCCGGCTAGCAGCTTCCCTGTGGCGGGGAAGTGCAAACGTACACGTTTTCGGCCGAAAACGCGTTTTCCGGCGAAAACGCACACCACGGCTCTTTCTGAGAAAAAGCAAGCACGGAGGACGAGAACCGCTTTTGCCCTGCGTAGCGTTCCGGGCAGCGGGTAGAACCAGGCAGAGAATTCCCGGCTAGCAGCTTCCCTGTGGCGGGGAAGTGCAAACGTACACGTTTTCGGCCGAAAACGCGTTTTCCGGCGAAAACGCACACCACGGCTCTTTCTGAGAAAAAGCAAGCACGGAGGACGAGAACCGCTTTTGCCCTGCGTAGCGTTCCGGGCAGCGGGTAGAACCAGGCAGAGAATTCCCGGCTAGCAGCTTCCCTGTGGCGGGGAAGTGCAAACGTACACGTTTTCGGCCGAAAACGCGTTTTCCGGCGAAAACGCACACCACGGCTCTTTCTGAGAAAAAGCAAGCACGGAGGACGAGAACCGCTTTTGCCCTGCGTAGCGTTCCGGGCAGCGGGTAGAACCAGGCAGAGAATTCCCGGCTAGCAGCTTCCCTGTGGCGGGGAAGTGCAAACGTACACGTTTTCGGCCGAAAACGCGTTTTCCGGCGAAAACGCACACCACGGCTCTTTCTGAGAAAAAGCAAGCACGGAGGACGAGAACCGCTTTTGCCCTGCGTAGCGTTCCGGGCAGCGGGTAGAACCAGGCAGAGAATTCCCGGCTAGCAGCTTCCCTGTGGCGGGGAAGTGCAAACGTACACGTTTTCGGCCGAAAACGCGTTTTCCGGCGAAAACGCACACCACGGCTCTTTCTGAGAAAAAGCAAGCACGGAGGACGAGAACCGCTTTTGCCCTGCGTAGCGTTCCGGGCAGCGGGTAGAACCAGGCAGAGAATTCCCGGCTAGCAGCTTCCCTGTGGCGGGGAAGTGCAAACGTACACGTTTTCGGCCGAAAACGCGTTTTCCGGCGAAAACGCACACCACGGCTCTTTCTGAGAAAAAGCAAGCACGGAGGACGAGAACCGCTTTTGCCCTGCGTAGCGTTCCGGGCAGCGGGTAGAACCAGGCAGAGAATTCCCGGCTAGCAGCTTCCCTGTGGCGGGGAAGTGCAAACGTACACGTTTTCGGCCGAAAACGCGTTTTCCGGCGAAAACGCACACCACGGCTCTTTCTGAGAAAAAGCAAGCACGGAGGACGAGAACCGCTTTTGCCCTGCGTAGCGTTCCGGGCAGCGGGTAGAACCAGGCAGAGAATTCCCGGCTAGCAGCTTCCCTGTGGCGGGGAAGTGCAAACGTACACGTTTTCGGCCGAAAACGCGTTTTCCGGCGAAAACGCACACCACGGCTCTTTCTGAGAAAAAGCAAGCACGGAGGACGAGAACCGCTTTTGCCCTGCGTAGCGTTCCGGGCAGCGGGTAGAACCAGGCAGAGAATTCCCGGCTAGCAGCTTCCCTGTGGCGGGGAAGTGCAAACGTACACGTTTTCGGCCGAAAACGCGTTTTCCGGCGAAAACGCACACCACGGCTCTTTCTGAGAAAAAGCAAGCACGGAGGACGAGAACCGCTTTTGCCCTGCGTAGCGTTCCGGGCAGCGGGTAGAACCAGGCAGAGAATTCCCGGCTAGCAGCTTCCCTGTGGCGGGGAAGTGCAAACGTACACGTTTTCGGCCGAAAACGCGTTTTCCGGCGAAAACGCACACCACGGCTCTTTCTGAGAAAAAGCAAGCACGGAGGACGAGAACCGCTTTTGCCCTGCGTAGCGTTCCGGGCAGCGGGTAGAACCAGGCAGAGAATTCCCGGCTAGCAGCTTCCCTGTGGCGGGGAAGTGCAAACGTACACGTTTTCGGCCGAAAACGCGTTTTCCGGCGAAAACGCACACCACGGCTCTTTCTGAGAAAAAGCAAGCACGGAGGACGAGAACCGCTTTTGCCCTGCGTAGCGTTCCGGGCAGCGGGTAGAACCAGGCAGAGAATTCCCGGCTAGCAGCTTCCCTGTGGCGGGGAAGTGCAAACGTACACGTTTTCGGCCGAAAACGCGTTTTCCGGCGAAAACGCACACCACGGCTCTTTCTGAGAAAAAGCAAGCACGGAGGACGAGAACCGCTTTTGCCCTGCGTAGCGTTCCGGGCAGCGGGTAGAACCAGGCAGAGAATTCCCGGCTAGCAGCTTCCCTGTGGCGGGGAAGTGCAAACGTACACGTTTTCGGCCGAAAACGCGTTTTCCGGCGAAAACGCACACCACGGCTCTTTCTGAGAAAAAGCAAGCACGGAGGACGAGAACCGCTTTTGCCCTGCGTAGCGTTCCGGGCAGCGGGTAGAACCAGGCAGAGAATTCCCGGCTAGCAGCTTCCCTGTGGCGGGGAAGTGCAAACGTACACGTTTTCGGCCGAAAACGCGTTTTCCGGCGAAAACGCACACCACGGCTCTTTCTGAGAAAAAGCAAGCACGGAGGACGAGAACCGCTTTTGCCCTGCGTAGCGTTCCGGGCAGCGGGTAGAACCAGGCAGAGAATTCCCGGCTAGCAGCTTCCCTGTGGCGGGGAAGTGCAAACGTACACGTTTTCGGCCGAAAACGCGTTTTCCGGCGAAAACGCACACCACGGCTCTTTCTGAGAAAAAGCAAGCACGGAGGACGAGAACCGCTTTTGCCCTGCGTAGCGTTCCGGGCAGCGGGTAGAACCAGGCAGAGAATTCCCGGCTAGCAGCTTCCCTGTGGCGGGGAAGTGCAAACGTACACGTTTTCGGCCGAAAACGCGTTTTCCGGCGAAAACGCACACCACGGCTCTTTCTGAGAAAAAGCAAGCACGGAGGACGAGAACCGCTTTTGCCCTGCGTAGCGTTCCGGGCAGCGGGTAGAACCAGGCAGAGAATTCCCGGCTAGCAGCTTCCCTGTGGCGGGGAAGTGCAAACGTACACGTTTTCGGCCGAAAACGCGTTTTCCGGCGAAAACGCACACCACGGCTCTTTCTGAGAAAAAGCAAGCACGGAGGACGAGAACCGCTTTTGCCCTGCGTAGCGTTCCGGGCAGCGGGTAGAACCAGGCAGAGAATTCCCGGCTAGCAGCTTCCCTGTGGCGGGGAAGTGCAAACGTACACGTTTTCGGCCGAAAACGCGTTTTCCGGCGAAAACGCACACCACGGCTCTTTCTGAGAAAAAGCAAGCACGGAGGACGAGAACCGCTTTTGCCCTGCGTAGCGTTCCGGGCAGCGGGTAGAACCAGGCAGAGAATTCCCGGCTAGCAGCTTCCCTGTGGCGGGGAAGTGCAAACGTACACGTTTTCGGCCGAAAACGCGTTTTCCGGCGAAAACGCACACCACGGCTCTTTCTGAGAAAAAGCAAGCACGGAGGACGAGAACCGCTTTTGCCCTGCGTAGCGTTCCGGGCAGCGGGTAGAACCAGGCAGAGAATTCCCGGCTAGCAGCTTCCCTGTGGCGGGGAAGTGCAAACGTACACGTTTTCGGCCGAAAACGCGTTTTCCGGCGAAAACGCACACCACGGCTCTTTCTGAGAAAAAGCAAGCACGGAGGACGAGAACCGCTTTTGCCCTGCGTAGCGTTCCGGGCAGCGGGTAGAACCAGGCAGAGAATTCCCGGCTAGCAGCTTCCCTGTGGCGGGGAAGTGCAAACGTACACGTTTTCGGCCGAAAACGCGTTTTCCGGCGAAAACGCACACCACGGCTCTTTCTGAGAAAAAGCAAGCACGGAGGACGAGAACCGCTTTTGCCCTGCGTAGCGTTCCGGGCAGCGGGTAGAACCAGGCAGAGAATTCCCGGCTAGCAGCTTCCCTGTGGCGGGGAAGTGCAAACGTACACGTTTTCGGCCGAAAACGCGTTTTCCGGCGAAAACGCACACCACGGCTCTTTCTGAGAAAAAGCAAGCACGGAGGACGAGAACCGCTTTTGCCCTGCGTAGCGTTCCGGGCAGCGGGTAGAACCAGGCAGAGAATTCCCGGCTAGCAGCTTCCCTGTGGCGGGGAAGTGCAAACGTACACGTTTTCGGCCGAAAACGCGTTTTCCGGCGAAAACGCACACCACGGCTCTTTCTGAGAAAAAGCAAGCACGGAGGACGAGAACCGCTTTTGCCCTGCGTAGCGTTCCGGGCAGCGGGTAGAACCAGGCAGAGAATTCCCGGCTAGCAGCTTCCCTGTGGCGGGGAAGTGCAAACGTACACGTTTTCGGCCGAAAACGCGTTTTCCGGCGAAAACGCACACCACGGCTCTTTCTGAGAAAAAGCAAGCACGGAGGACGAGAACCGCTTTTGCCCTGCGTAGCGTTCCGGGCAGCGGGTAGAACCAGGCAGAGAATTCCCGGCTAGCAGCTTCCCTGTGGCGGGGAAGTGCAAACGTACACGTTTTCGGCCGAAAACGCGTTTTCCGGCGAAAACGCACACCACGGCTCTTTCTGAGAAAAAGCAAGCACGGAGGACGAGAACCGCTTTTGCCCTGCGTAGCGTTCCGGGCAGCGGGTAGAACCAGGCAGAGAATTCCCGGCTAGCAGCTTCCCTGTGGCGGGGAAGTGCAAACGTACACGTTTTCGGCCGAAAACGCGTTTTCCGGCGAAAACGCACACCACGGCTCTTTCTGAGAAAAAGCAAGCACGGAGGACGAGAACCGCTTTTGCCCTGCGTAGCGTTCCGGGCAGCGGGTAGAACCAGGCAGAGAATTCCCGGCTAGCAGCTTCCCTGTGGCGGGGAAGTGCAAACGTACACGTTTTCGGCCGAAAACGCGTTTTCCGGCGAAAACGCACACCACGGCTCTTTCTGAGAAAAAGCAAGCACGGAGGACGAGAACCGCTTTTGCCCTGCGTAGCGTTCCGGGCAGCGGGTAGAACCAGGCAGAGAATTCCCGGCTAGCAGCTTCCCTGTGGCGGGGAAGTGCAAACGTACACGTTTTCGGCCGAAAACGCGTTTTCCGGCGAAAACGCACACCACGGCTCTTTCTGAGAAAAAGCAAGCACGGAGGACGAGAACCGCTTTTGCCCTGCGTAGCGTTCCGGGCAGCGGGTAGAACCAGGCAGAGAATTCCCGGCTAGCAGCTTCCCTGTGGCGGGGAAGTGCAAACGTACACGTTTTCGGCCGAAAACGCGTTTTCCGGCGAAAACGCACACCACGGCTCTTTCTGAGAAAAAGCAAGCACGGAGGACGAGAACCGCTTTTGCCCTGCGTAGCGTTCCGGGCAGCGGGTAGAACCAGGCAGAGAATTCCCGGCTAGCAGCTTCCCTGTGGCGGGGAAGTGCAAACGTACACGTTTTCGGCCGAAAACGCGTTTTCCGGCGAAAACGCACACCACGGCTCTTTCTGAGAAAAAGCAAGCACGGAGGACGAGAACCGCTTTTGCCCTGCGTAGCGTTCCGGGCAGCGGGTAGAACCAGGCAGAGAATTCCCGGCTAGCAGCTTCCCTGTGGCGGGGAAGTGCAAACGTACACGTTTTCGGCCGAAAACGCGTTTTCCGGCGAAAACGCACACCACGGCTCTTTCTGAGAAAAAGCAAGCACGGAGGACGAGAACCGCTTTTGCCCTGCGTAGCGTTCCGGGCAGCGGGTAGAACCAGGCAGAGAATTCCCGGCTAGCAGCTTCCCTGTGGCGGGGAAGTGCAAACGTACACGTTTTCGGCCGAAAACGCGTTTTCCGGCGAAAACGCACACCACGGCTCTTTCTGAGAAAAAGCAAGCACGGAGGACGAGAACCGCTTTTGCCCTGCGTAGCGTTCCGGGCAGCGGGTAGAACCAGGCAGAGAATTCCCGGCTAGCAGCTTCCCTGTGGCGGGGAAGTGCAAACGTACACGTTTTCGGCCGAAAACGCGTTTTCCGGCGAAAACGCACACCACGGCTCTTTCTGAGAAAAAGCAAGCACGGAGGACGAGAACCGCTTTTGCCCTGCGTAGCGTTCCGGGCAGCGGGTAGAACCAGGCAGAGAATTCCCGGCTAGCAGCTTCCCTGTGGCGGGGAAGTGCAAACGTACACGTTTTCGGCCGAAAACGCGTTTTCCGGCGAAAACGCACACCACGGCTCTTTCTGAGAAAAAGCAAGCACGGAGGACGAGAACCGCTTTTGCCCTGCGTAGCGTTCCGGGCAGCGGGTAGAACCAGGCAGAGAATTCCCGGCTAGCAGCT
Source organism: Athene noctua (assembly GCF_965140245.1). Lineage (NCBI taxonomy): Eukaryota > Metazoa > Chordata > Aves > Strigiformes > Strigidae > Athene > Athene noctua. Next base: position 5,659 of record NW_027438049.1, on the reverse strand, counting down.
TCCCTGTGGCGGGGAAGTGCAAACGTACACGTTTTCGGCCGAAAACGCGTTTTCCGGCGAAAACGCACACCACGGCTCTTTCTGAGAAAAAGCAAGCACGGAGGACGAGAACCGCTTTTGCCCTGCGTAGCGTTCCGGGCAGCGGGTAGAACCAGGCAGAGAATTCCCGGCTAGCAGCTTCCCTGTGGCGGGGAAGTGCAAACGTACACGTTTTCGGCCGAAAACGCGTTTTCCGGCGAAAACGCACACCACGGCTCTTTCTGAGAAAAAGCAAGCACGGAGGACGAGAACCGCTTTTGCCCTGCGTAGCGTTCCGGGCAGCGGGTAGAACCAGGCAGAGAATTCCCGGCTAGCAGCTTCCCTGTGGCGGGGAAGTGCAAACGTACACGTTTTCGGCCGAAAACGCGTTTTCCGGCGAAAACGCACACCACGGCTCTTTCTGAGAAAAAGCAAGCACGGAGGACGAGAACCGCTTTTGCCCTGCGTAGCGTTCCGGGCAGCGGGTAGAACCAGGCAGAGAATTCCCGGCTAGCAGCTTCCCTGTGGCGGGGAAGTGCAAACGTACACGTTTTCGGCCGAAAACGCGTTTTCCGGCGAAAACGCACACCACGGCTCTTTCTGAGAAAAAGCAAGCACGGAGGACGAGAACCGCTTTTGCCCTGCGTAGCGTTCCGGGCAGCGGGTAGAACCAGGCAGAGAATTCCCGGCTAGCAGCTTCCCTGTGGCGGGGAAGTGCAAACGTACACGTTTTCGGCCGAAAACGCGTTTTCCGGCGAAAACGCACACCACGGCTCTTTCTGAGAAAAAGCAAGCACGGAGGACGAGAACCGCTTTTGCCCTGCGTAGCGTTCCGGGCAGCGGGTAGAACCAGGCAGAGAATTCCCGGCTAGCAGCTTCCCTGTGGCGGGGAAGTGCAAACGTACACGTTTTCGGCCGAAAACGCGTTTTCCGGCGAAAACGCACACCACGGCTCTTTCTGAGAAAAAGCAAGCACGGAGGACGAGAACCGCTTTTGCCCTGCGTAGCGTTCCGGGCAGCGGGTAGAACCAGGCAGAGAATTCCCGGCTAGCAGCTTCCCTGTGGCGGGGAAGTGCAAACGTACACGTTTTCGGCCGAAAACGCGTTTTCCGGCGAAAACGCACACCACGGCTCTTTCTGAGAAAAAGCAAGCACGGAGGACGAGAACCGCTTTTGCCCTGCGTAGCGTTCCGGGCAGCGGGTAGAACCAGGCAGAGAATTCCCGGCTAGCAGCTTCCCTGTGGCGGGGAAGTGCAAACGTACACGTTTTCGGCCGAAAACGCGTTTTCCGGCGAAAACGCACACCACGGCTCTTTCTGAGAAAAAGCAAGCACGGAGGACGAGAACCGCTTTTGCCCTGCGTAGCGTTCCGGGCAGCGGGTAGAACCAGGCAGAGAATTCCCGGCTAGCAGCTTCCCTGTGGCGGGGAAGTGCAAACGTACACGTTTTCGGCCGAAAACGCGTTTTCCGGCGAAAACGCACACCACGGCTCTTTCTGAGAAAAAGCAAGCACGGAGGACGAGAACCGCTTTTGCCCTGCGTAGCGTTCCGGGCAGCGGGTAGAACCAGGCAGAGAATTCCCGGCTAGCAGCTTCCCTGTGGCGGGGAAGTGCAAACGTACACGTTTTCGGCCGAAAACGCGTTTTCCGGCGAAAACGCACACCACGGCTCTTTCTGAGAAAAAGCAAGCACGGAGGACGAGAACCGCTTTTGCCCTGCGTAGCGTTCCGGGCAGCGGGTAGAACCAGGCAGAGAATTCCCGGCTAGCAGCTTCCCTGTGGCGGGGAAGTGCAAACGTACACGTTTTCGGCCGAAAACGCGTTTTCCGGCGAAAACGCACACCACGGCTCTTTCTGAGAAAAAGCAAGCACGGAGGACGAGAACCGCTTTTGCCCTGCGTAGCGTTCCGGGCAGCGGGTAGAACCAGGCAGAGAATTCCCGGCTAGCAGCTTCCCTGTGGCGGGGAAGTGCAAACGTACACGTTTTCGGCCGAAAACGCGTTTTCCGGCGAAAACGCACACCACGGCTCTTTCTGAGAAAAAGCAAGCACGGAGGACGAGAACCGCTTTTGCCCTGCGTAGCGTTCCGGGCAGCGGGTAGAACCAGGCAGAGAATTCCCGGCTAGCAGCTTCCCTGTGGCGGGGAAGTGCAAACGTACACGTTTTCGGCCGAAAACGCGTTTTCCGGCGAAAACGCACACCACGGCTCTTTCTGAGAAAAAGCAAGCACGGAGGACGAGAACCGCTTTTGCCCTGCGTAGCGTTCCGGGCAGCGGGTAGAACCAGGCAGAGAATTCCCGGCTAGCAGCTTCCCTGTGGCGGGGAAGTGCAAACGTACACGTTTTCGGCCGAAAACGCGTTTTCCGGCGAAAACGCACACCACGGCTCTTTCTGAGAAAAAGCAAGCACGGAGGACGAGAACCGCTTTTGCCCTGCGTAGCGTTCCGGGCAGCGGGTAGAACCAGGCAGAGAATTCCCGGCTAGCAGCTTCCCTGTGGCGGGGAAGTGCAAACGTACACGTTTTCGGCCGAAAACGCGTTTTCCGGCGAAAACGCACACCACGGCTCTTTCTGAGAAAAAGCAAGCACGGAGGACGAGAACCGCTTTTGCCCTGCGTAGCGTTCCGGGCAGCGGGTAGAACCAGGCAGAGAATTCCCGGCTAGCAGCTTCCCTGTGGCGGGGAAGTGCAAACGTACACGTTTTCGGCCGAAAACGCGTTTTCCGGCGAAAACGCACACCACGGCTCTTTCTGAGAAAAAGCAAGCACGGAGGACGAGAACCGCTTTTGCCCTGCGTAGCGTTCCGGGCAGCGGGTAGAACCAGGCAGAGAATTCCCGGCTAGCAGCTTCCCTGTGGCGGGGAAGTGCAAACGTACACGTTTTCGGCCGAAAACGCGTTTTCCGGCGAAAACGCACACCACGGCTCTTTCTGAGAAAAAGCAAGCACGGAGGACGAGAACCGCTTTTGCCCTGCGTAGCGTTCCGGGCAGCGGGTAGAACCAGGCAGAGAATTCCCGGCTAGCAGCTTCCCTGTGGCGGGGAAGTGCAAACGTACACGTTTTCGGCCGAAAACGCGTTTTCCGGCGAAAACGCACACCACGGCTCTTTCTGAGAAAAAGCAAGCACGGAGGACGAGAACCGCTTTTGCCCTGCGTAGCGTTCCGGGCAGCGGGTAGAACCAGGCAGAGAATTCCCGGCTAGCAGCTTCCCTGTGGCGGGGAAGTGCAAACGTACACGTTTTCGGCCGAAAACGCGTTTTCCGGCGAAAACGCACACCACGGCTCTTTCTGAGAAAAAGCAAGCACGGAGGACGAGAACCGCTTTTGCCCTGCGTAGCGTTCCGGGCAGCGGGTAGAACCAGGCAGAGAATTCCCGGCTAGCAGCTTCCCTGTGGCGGGGAAGTGCAAACGTACACGTTTTCGGCCGAAAACGCGTTTTCCGGCGAAAACGCACACCACGGCTCTTTCTGAGAAAAAGCAAGCACGGAGGACGAGAACCGCTTTTGCCCTGCGTAGCGTTCCGGGCAGCGGGTAGAACCAGGCAGAGAATTCCCGGCTAGCAGCTTCCCTGTGGCGGGGAAGTGCAAACGTACACGTTTTCGGCCGAAAACGCGTTTTCCGGCGAAAACGCACACCACGGCTCTTTCTGAGAAAAAGCAAGCACGGAGGACGAGAACCGCTTTTGCCCTGCGTAGCGTTCCGGGCAGCGGGTAGAACCAGGCAGAGAATTCCCGGCTAGCAGCTTCCCTGTGGCGGGGAAGTGCAAACGTACACGTTTTCGGCCGAAAACGCGTTTTCCGGCGAAAACGCACACCACGGCTCTTTCTGAGAAAAAGCAAGCACGGAGGACGAGAACCGCTTTTGCCCTGCGTAGCGTTCCGGGCAGCGGGTAGAACCAGGCAGAGAATTCCCGGCTAGCAGCTTCCCTGTGGCGGGGAAGTGCAAACGTACACGTTTTCGGCCGAAAACGCGTTTTCCGGCGAAAACGCACACCACGGCTCTTTCTGAGAAAAAGCAAGCACGGAGGACGAGAACCGCTTTTGCCCTGCGTAGCGTTCCGGGCAGCGGGTAGAACCAGGCAGAGAATTCCCGGCTAGCAGCTTCCCTGTGGCGGGGAAGTGCAAACGTACACGTTTTCGGCCGAAAACGCGTTTTCCGGCGAAAACGCACACCACGGCTCTTTCTGAGAAAAAGCAAGCACGGAGGACGAGAACCGCTTTTGCCCTGCGTAGCGTTCCGGGCAGCGGGTAGAACCAGGCAGAGAATTCCCGGCTAGCAGCTTCCCTGTGGCGGGGAAGTGCAAACGTACACGTTTTCGGCCGAAAACGCGTTTTCCGGCGAAAACGCACACCACGGCTCTTTCTGAGAAAAAGCAAGCACGGAGGACGAGAACCGCTTTTGCCCTGCGTAGCGTTCCGGGCAGCGGGTAGAACCAGGCAGAGAATTCCCGGCTAGCAGCTTCCCTGTGGCGGGGAAGTGCAAACGTACACGTTTTCGGCCGAAAACGCGTTTTCCGGCGAAAACGCACACCACGGCTCTTTCTGAGAAAAAGCAAGCACGGAGGACGAGAACCGCTTTTGCCCTGCGTAGCGTTCCGGGCAGCGGGTAGAACCAGGCAGAGAATTCCCGGCTAGCAGCTTCCCTGTGGCGGGGAAGTGCAAACGTACACGTTTTCGGCCGAAAACGCGTTTTCCGGCGAAAACGCACACCACGGCTCTTTCTGAGAAAAAGCAAGCACGGAGGACGAGAACCGCTTTTGCCCTGCGTAGCGTTCCGGGCAGCGGGTAGAACCAGGCAGAGAATTCCCGGCTAGCAGCTTCCCTGTGGCGGGGAAGTGCAAACGTACACGTTTTCGGCCGAAAACGCGTTTTCCGGCGAAAACGCACACCACGGCTCTTTCTGAGAAAAAGCAAGCACGGAGGACGAGAACCGCTTTTGCCCTGCGTAGCGTTCCGGGCAGCGGGTAGAACCAGGCAGAGAATTCCCGGCTAGCAGCTTCCCTGTGGCGGGGAAGTGCAAACGTACACGTTTTCGGCCGAAAACGCGTTTTCCGGCGAAAACGCACACCACGGCTCTTTCTGAGAAAAAGCAAGCACGGAGGACGAGAACCGCTTTTGCCCTGCGTAGCGTTCCGGGCAGCGGGTAGAACCAGGCAGAGAATTCCCGGCTAGCAGCTTCCCTGTGGCGGGGAAGTGCAAACGTACACGTTTTCGGCCGAAAACGCGTTTTCCGGCGAAAACGCACACCACGGCTCTTTCTGAGAAAAAGCAAGCACGGAGGACGAGAACCGCTTTTGCCCTGCGTAGCGTTCCGGGCAGCGGGTAGAACCAGGCAGAGAATTCCCGGCTAGCAGCTTCCCTGTGGCGGGGAAGTGCAAACGTACACGTTTTCGGCCGAAAACGCGTTTTCCGGCGAAAACGCACACCACGGCTCTTTCTGAGAAAAAGCAAGCACGGAGGACGAGAACCGCTTTTGCCCTGCGTAGCGTTCCGGGCAGCGGGTAGAACCAGGCAGAGAATTCCCGGCTAGCAGCTTCCCTGTGGCGGGGAAGTGCAAACGTACACGTTTTCGGCCGAAAACGCGTTTTCCGGCGAAAACGCACACCACGGCTCTTTCTGAGAAAAAGCAAGCACGGAGGACGAGA
>NW_027438048.1:0-40967 GCF_965140245.1 Athene noctua | reverse complement strand
AAAAAGCAAGCACGGAGGACGAGAACCGCTTTTGCCCTGCGTAGCGTTCCGGGCAGCGGGTAGAACCAGGCAGAGAATTCCCGGCTAGCAGCTTCCCTGTGGCGGGGAAGTGCAAACGTACACGTTTTCGGCCAAAAACGCGTTTTCCGGCGAAAACGCACACCACGGCTCTTTCTGAGAAAAAGCAAGCACGGAGGACGAGAACCGCTTTTGCCCTGCGTAGCGTTCCGGGCAGCGGGTAGAACCAGGCAGAGAATTCCCGGCTAGCAGCTTCCCTGTGGCGGGGAAGTGCAAACGTACACGTTTTCGGCCAAAAACGCGTTTTCCGGCGAAATCGCACACCACGGCTCTTTCTGAGAAAAAGCAAGCACGGAGGACGAGAACCGCTTTTGCCCTGCGTAGCGTTCCGGGCAGCGGGTAGAACCAGGCAGAGAATTCCCGGCTAGCAGCTTCCCTGTGGCGGGGAAGTGCAAACGTACACTTTTTTGGCCGAAAACGCGTTTTCCGGCGAAATCGCACACCACGGCTCTTTCTGAGAAAAAGCAAGCACGGAGGACGAGAACCGCTTTTGCCCTGCGTAGCGTTCCGGGCAGCGGGTAGAACCAGGCAGAGAATTCCCGGCTAGCAGCTTCCCTGTGGCGGGGAAGTGCAAACGTACACGTTTTCGGCCGAAAACGCGTTTTCCGGCGAAAAGGCACACCACGGCTCTTTCTGAGAAAAAGCAAGCACGGATGAGGAGAACCGCTTTTGCCCTGCGTAGCGTTCCGGGCAGCGGGTAGAACCAGGCAGAGAATTCCCGGCTAGCAGCTTCCCTGTGGCGGGGAAGTGCAAACGTACACGTTTTCGGCCGAAAACACGTTTTCCGGCGAAAACGCACACCACGGCTCTTTCTGAGAAAAAGCAAGCACGGAGGACGAGAACCGCTTTTGCCCTGCGTAGCGTTCCGGGCAGCGGGTAGAACCAGGCAGAGAATTCCCGGCTAGCAGCTTCCCTGTGGCGGGGAAGTGCAAACGTACACTTTTTCGGCCGAAAACGCGTTTTCCGGCGAAATCGCACACCACGGCTCTTTCTGAGAAAAAGCAAGCACGGAGGACGAGAACCGCTTTTGCCCTGCGTAGCGTTCCGGGCAGCGGGTAGAACCAGGCAGAGAATTCCCGGCTAGCAGCTTCCCTGTGGCGGGGAAGTGCAAACGTACACTTTTTCGGAAGAAAACGCGTTTTCCGCCGAAAACGCACACCACGGCTCTTTCTGAGAAAAAGCAAGCACGGAGGACGAAAACCGCTTTTGCCCTGCGTAGCGTTCCGGGCAGCGGGTAGAACCAGGCAGAGAATTCCCGGCTAGCAGCTTCCCTGTGGCGGGGAAGTGCAAACGTACACGTTTTCGGCCAAAAACGCGTTTTCCGGCGAAATCGCACACCACGGCTCTTTCTGAGAAAAAGCAAGCACGGAGGACGAGAACCGCTTTTGCCCTGCGTAGCGTTCCGGGCAGCGGGTAGAACCAGGCAGAGAATTCCCGGCTAGCAGCTTCCCTGTGGCGGGGAAGTGCAAACGTACACGTTTTCGGCCGAAAACGCGTTTTCCGGCGAAAAGGCACACCACGGCTCTTTCTGAGAAAAAGCAAGCACGGATGAGGAGAACCGCTTTTGCCCTGCGTAGCGTTCCGGGCAGCGGGTAGAAGCAGGCAGAGAATTCCCGGCTAGCAGCTTCCCTGTGGCGGGGAAGTGCAAACGTACACGTTTTCGGCCGAAAACACGTTTTCCGGCGAAAACGCACACCACGGCTCTTTCTGAGAAAAAGCAAGCACGGAGGACGAGAACCGCTTTTGCCCTGCGTAGCGTTCCGGGCAGCGGGTAGAACCAGGCAGAGAATTCCCGGCTAGCAGCTTCCCTGTGGCGGGGAAGTGCAAACGTACACTTTTTAGGCCGAAAACGCGTTTTCCGGCGAAATCGCAGACCACGGCTCTTTCTGAGAAAAAGCAAGCACGGAGGACGACAACCGCTTTTGCCCTGCGTAGCGTTCCGGGCAGCGGGTAGAACCAGGCAGAGAATTCCCGGCTAGCAGCTTCCCTGTGGCGGGGATGTGCAAACGTACACTTTTTCGGAAGAAAACGCGTTTTCCGCCGAAAACGCACACCACGGCTCTTTCTGAGAAAAAGCAAGCACGGAGGACGAAAACCGCTTTTGCCCTGCGTAGCGTTCCGGGCAGCGGGTAGAACCAGGCAGAGAATTCCCGGCTAGCAGCTTCCCTGTGGCGGGGAAGTGCAAACGTACACGTTTTCGGCCGAAAACGCGTTTTCCGGCGAAAACGCACACCACGGCTCTTTCTGAGAAAAAGCAAGCACGGAGGACGAGAACCGCTTTTGCCCTGCGTAGCGTTCCGGGCAGCGGGTAGAACCAGGCAGAGAATTCCCGGCTAGCAGCTTCCCTGTGGCGGGGAAGTGCAAACGTACACGTTTTCGGCCGAAAACGCGTTTTCCGGCGAAAACGCACACCACGGCTCTTTCTGAGAAAAAGCAAGCACGGAGGACGAGAACCGCTTTTGCCCTGCGTAGCGTTCCGGGCAGCGGGTAGAACCAGGCAGAGAATTCCCGGCTAGCAGCTTCCCTGTGGCGGGGAAGTGCAAACGTACACGTTTTCGGCCGAAAACGCGTTTTCCGGCGAAATCGCACACCACGGCTCTTTCTGAGAAAAAGCAAGCACGGAGGACGAGAACCGCTTTTGCCCTGCGTAGCGTTCCGGGCAGCGGGTAGAACCAGGCAGAGAATTCCCGGCTAGCAGCTTCCCTGTGGCGGGGAAGTGCAAACGTACACGTTTTCGGCCGAAAACGCGTTTTCCGGCGAAATCGCACACCACGGCTCTTTCTGAGAAAAAGCAAGCACGGAGGACGAGAACCGCTTTTGCGCTGCGTAGCGTTCCGGGCAGCGGGTAGAACCAGGCAGAGAATTCCCGGCTAGCAGCTTCCCTGTGGCGGGGAAGTGCAAACGTACACGTTTTCGGCCGAAAACGCGTTTTCCGGCGAAAACGGACACCACGGCTCTTTCTGAGAAAAAGCAAGCACGGAGGACGAGAACCGCTTTTGCCCTGCGTAGCGTTCCGGGCAGCGGGTAGAACCAGGCAGAGAATTCCCGGCTAGCAGCTTCCCTGTGGCGGGGAAGTGCAAACGTACACGTTTTCGGCCGAAAACGCGTTTTCCGGCGAAAACGCACACCACGGCTCTTTCTGAGAAAAAGCAAGCACGGAGGACGAGAACCGCTTTTGCCCTGCCTAGCGTTCCGGGCAGCGGGTAGAACCAGGCAGAGAATTCCCGGCTAGCAGCTTCCCTGTGGCGGGGAAGTGCAAACGTACACGTTTTCGGCCGAAAACGCGTTTTCCGGCGAAAACGCACACCACGGCTCTTTCTGAGAAAAAGCAAGCACGGAGGACGAGAACCGCTTTTGCCCTGCGTAGCGTTCCGGGCAGCGGGTAGAACCAGGCAGAGAATTCCCGGCTAGCAGCTTCCCTGTGGCGGGGAAGTGCAAACGTACACGTTTTCGGCCGAAAACGCGTTTTCCGGCGAAATCGCACACCACGGCTCTTTCTGAGAAAAAGCAAGCACGGAGGACGAGAACCGCTTTTGCGCTGCGTAGCGTTCCGGGCAGCGGGTAGAACCAGGCAGAGAATTCCCGGCTAGCAGCTTCCCTGTGGCGGGGAAGTGCAAACGTACACGTTTTCGGCCGAAAACGCGTTTTCCGGCGAAAACGCACACCACGGCTCTTTCTGAGAAAAAGCAAGCACGGAGGACGAGAACCGCTTTTGCCCTGCGTAGCGTTCCGGGCAGCGGGTAGAACCAGGCAGAGAATTCCCGGCTAGCAGCTTCCCTGTGGCGGGGAAGTGCAAACGTACAGGTTTTCGGCCGAAAACGCGTTTTCCGGCGAAAACGCACACCACGGCTCTTTCTGAGAAAAAGCAAGCACGGAGGACAAGAACCGCTTTTGCCCTGCGTAGCGTTCCGGGCAGCGGGTAGAACCAGGCAGAGAATTCCCGGCTAGCAGCTTCCCTGTGGCGGGGAAGTGCAAACGTACACGTTTTCGGCCGAAAACGCGTTTTCCGGCGAAAACGCACACCACGGCTCTTTCTGAGAAAAAGCAAGCACGGAGGAGGAGAACCGCTTTTGCCCTGCGTAGCGTTCCGGGCAGCGGGTAGAAGCAGGCAGAGAATTCCCGGCTAGCAGCTTCCCTGAGGCGGGGAAGTGCAAACGTACACGTTTTCGGCCGAAAACGCGTTTTCCGGCGAAATCGCACACCACGGCTCATTCTGAGAAAAAGCAAGCACGGAGGACGAGAACCGCTTTTGCCCTGCGTAGCGTTCCGGCAGCGGGTAGAACCAGGCAGAGAATTCCCGGCTAGCAGCTTCCCTGTGGCGGGGAAGTGCAAACGTACAGGTTTTCGGCCGAAAACGCGTTTTCCGGCGAAAACGCACACCACGGCTCTTTCTGAGAAAAAGCAAGCACGGAGGACGAGAACCGCTTTTGCCCTGCGTAGCGTTCCGGGCAGCGGGTAGAACCAGGCAGAGAATTCCCGCCTAGCAGCTTCCCTGTGGCGGGGAAGTGCAAACGTACACGTTTTCGGCCGAAAACGCGTTTTCCGGCGAAAACGCACACCACGGCTCTTTCTGAGAAAAAGCAAGCACGGAGGACGAGAACCGCTTTTGCCCTGCGTAGCGTTCCGGGCAGCGGGTAGAACCAGGCAGAGAATTCCCGGCTAGCAGCTTCCCTGTGGCGGGGAAGTGCAAACGTACACGTTTTCGGCCGAAAACGCGTTTTCCGGCGAAAACGCACACCACGGCTCTTTCTGAGAAAAAGCAAGCACGGAGGACGAGAACCGCTTTTGCCCTGCGTAGCGTTCCGGGCAGCGGGTAGAACCAGGCAGAGAATTCCCGGCTAGCAGCTTCCCTGTGGCGGGGAAGTGCAAACGGACACGTTTTTGGCCGAAAACGCGTTTTCCGGCGAAAAGGCACACCACGGCTCTTTCTGAGAAAAAGCAAGCACGGAGGACGAGAACCGCTTTTGCCCTGCGTAGCGTTCCGGGCAGCGGGTAGAACCAGGCAGAGAATTCCCGGCTAGCAGCTTCCCTGAGGCGGGGAAGTGCAAACGTACACGTTTTCGGCCGAAAACGCGTTTTCCGGCGAAAACGCACACCACGGCTCTTTCTGAGAAAAAGCAAGCACGGAGGACGAGAACCGCTTTTGCCCTGCGTAGCGTTCCGGGCAGCGGGTAGAACCAGGCAGAGAATTCCCGGCTAGCAGCTTCCCTGTGGCGGGGAAGTGCAAACGTACACGTTTTCGGCCGAAAACGCGTTTTCTAGCGAAAACGCACACCACGGCTCTTTCTGAGAAAAAGCAAGCACGGAGGACGAGAACCGCTTTTGCCCTGCGTAGCGTTCCGGGCAGCGGGTAGAACCAGGCAGAGAATTTCCGGCTAGCAGCTTCCCTGTGGCGGGGAAGTGCAAACGTACACGTTTTCGGCCGAAAACGCGTTTTCCGGCGAAATCGCACACCACGGCTCTTTCTGAGAAAAAGCAAGCACGGAGGACGAGAACCGCTTTTGCCCTGCGTAGCGTTCCGGGCAGCGGGTAGAACCAGGCAGAGAATTCCCGGCTAGCAGCTTCCCTGTGGCGGGGAAGTGCAAACGTACACGTTTTCGGCCGAAAACGCGTTTTCCGGCGAAATCGCACACCACGGCTCTTTCTGAGGAAAAGCAAGCACGGAGGACGAGAACCGCTTTTGCCCTGCGTAGCGTTCCGGGCAGCGGGTAGAACCAGGCAGAGAATTCCCGGCTAGCAGCTTCCCTGTGGCGGGGAAGTGCAAACGTACACGTTTTCGGCCGAAAACGCGCTTTCCGGCGAAAACGCACACCACGGCTCTTTCTGAGAAAAAGCAAGCACGGAGGACGAGAACCGCTTTTGCCCTGCGTAGCGTTCCGGGCAGCGGGTAGAACCAGGCAGAGAATTCCCGGCTAGCAGCTTCCCTGTGGCGGGGAAGTGCAAACGTACACGTTTTCGGCCGAAAACGCGTTTTCCGGCGAAATCGCACACCACGGCTCTGTCTGAGAAAAAGCAAGCACGGAGGACGAGAACCGCTTTTGCCCTGCGTAGCGTTCCGGGCAGCGGGTAGAACCAGGCAGAGAATTCCCGGCTAGCAGCTTCCCTGTGGCGGGGAAGTGCAAACGTACACGTTTTCAGCCGAAAACGCGTTTTCCGGCGAAAACGCACACCACGGCTCTTTCTGAGAAAAAGCAAGCACGGAGGACGAGAACCGCTTTTGCCCTGCGTAGCGTTCCGGGCAGCGGGTAGAACCAGGCAGAGAATTCCCGGCTAGCAGCTTCCCTGTGGCGGGGAAGTGCAAACGTACACGTTTTCGGCCGAAAACGCGTTTTCCGGCGAAAACGCACACCACGGCTCTTTCTGAGAAAAAGCAAGCACGGAGGACGAGAACCGCTTTTGCCCTGCGTAGCGTTCCGGGCAGCGGGTAGAACCAGGCAGAGAATTCCCGGCTAGCAGCTTCCCTGTGGCGGGGAAGTGCAAACGTACACGTTTTCGGCCGAAAACGCGTTTTCCGGCGAAAACGCACACCACGGCTCTTTCTGAGAAAAAGCAAGCACGGAGGACGAGAACCGCTTTTGCCCTGAGTAGCGTTCCGGGCAGCGAGTAGAACCAGGCAGAGAATTCCCGGCTAGCAGCTTCCCTGTGGCGGGGAAGTGCAAACGTACACGTTTTCGGCCGAAAACGCGTTTTGCAGCGAAAACGCACACCACGGCTCTTTCTGAGAAAAAGCAAGCACGGAGGACGAGAACCGCTTTTGCCCTGCGTAGCGTTCCGTGCAGCGGGTAGAACCAGGCAGAGAATTCCCGGCTAGCAGCTTCCCTGTGGCGGGGAAGTGCAAACGTACACGTTTTCGGCCGAAAACGCGTTTTCCGGCGAAAACGCACACCACGGCTCTTTCTGAGAAAAAGCAAGCACGGAGGACGAGAACCGCTTTTGCCCTGCGTAGCGTTCCGGGCAGCGGGTAGAACCAGGCAGAGAATTCCCGGCTAGCAGCTTCCCTGTGGCGGGGAAGTGCAAACGTACACGTTTTCGGCCGAAAACGCGTTTTCCGGCGAAAACGCACACCACGGCTCTTTCTGAGAAAAAGCAAGCACGGAGGACGAGAACCGCTTTTGCCCTGCGTAGCGTTCCGGGCAGCGGGTAGAACCAGGCAGAGAATTCCCGGCTAGCAGCTTCCCTGTGGCGGGGAAGTGCAAACGTACACGTTTTCGGCCGAAAACGCGTTTTCCGGCGAAATCGCACACCACGGCTCTGTCTGAGAAAAAGCAAGCACGGAGGACGAGAACCGCTTTTGCCCTGCGTAGCGTTCCGGGCAGCGGGTAGAACCAGGCAGAGAATTCCCGGCTAGCAGCTTCCCTGTGGCGGGGAAGTGCAAACGTACACGTTTTCGGCCGAAAACGCGTTTTCCGGCGAAAACGCACACCACGGCTCTTTCTGAGAAAAAGCAAGCACGGAGGACGAGAACCACTTTTGCCCTGCGTAGCGTTCCGGGCAGCGGGTAGAACCAGGCAGAGAATTCCCGGCTAGCAGCTTCCCTGTGGCGGGGAAGTGCAAACGTACACGTTTTCGGCCGAAAACGCGTTTTCCGGCGAAAACGCACACCACGGCTCTTTCTGAGAAAAAGCAAGCACGGAGGACGAGAACCGCTTTTGCCCTGCGTAGCGTTCCGGGCAGCGGGTAGAACCAGGCAGAGAATTCCCGGCTAGCAGCTTCCCTGTGGCGGGGAAGTGCAAATGTACACGTTTTCGGCCGAAAACGCGTTTTCCGCCGAAAAGGCACACCACGGCTCTTTCTGAGAAAAAGCAAGCACGGAGGACGAGAACCGCTTTTGCCCTGCGTAGCGTTCCGGGCAGCGGGTAGAACCAGGCAGAGAATTCCCGGCTAGCAGCTTCCCTGTGGCGGGGAAGTGCAAACGTACACGTTTTCGGCCGAAAACGCGTTTTCCGGCGAAAACGCACACCACGGCTCTTTCTGAGAAAAAGCAAGCACGGAGGACGAGAACCGCTTTTGCCCTGCGTAGCGTTCCGGGCAGCGGGTAGAACCAGGCAGAGAATTCCCGGCTAGCAGCTTCCCTGTGGCGGGGAAGTGCAAACGTACACGTTTTCGGCCGAAAACGCGTTTTCCGGCGAAATCGCACACCACGGCTCTGTCTGAGAAAAAGCAAGCACGGAGGACGAGAACCGCTTTTGCCCTGCGTAGCGTTCCGGGCAGCGGGTAGAACCAGGCAGAGAATTCCCGGCTAGCAGCTTCCCTGTGGCGGGGAAGTGCAAACGTACACGTTTTCGGCCGAAAACGCGTTTTCCGGCGAAATCGCACACCACGGCTCTTTCTGAGAAAAAGCAAGCACGGAGGACGAGAACCGCTTTTGCGCTGCGTAGCGTTCCGGGCAGCGGGTAGAACCAGGCAGAGAATTCCCGGCTAGCAGCTTCCCTGTGGCGGGGAAGTGCAAACGTACACGTTTTCGGCCGAAAACGCGTTTTCCGGCGAAATCGCACACCACGGCTCTTTCTGAGAAAAAGCAAGCACGGAGGACGAGAACCGCTTTTGCCCTGCGTAGCGTTCCGGGCAGCGGGTAGAACCAGGCAGAGAATTCCCGGCTAGCAGCTTCCCTGTGGCGGGGAAGTGCAAACGTACACGTTTTCGGCCGAAAACGCGTTTTCCGGCGAAAACGCACACCACGGCTCTTTCTGAGAAAAAGCAAGCACGGAGGACGAGAACCGCTTTTGCCCTGCGTAGCGTTCCGGGCAGCGGGTAGAACCAGGCAGAGAATTCCCGGCTAGCAGCTTCCCTGTGGCGGGGAAGTGCAAACGTACACGTTTTCGGCCGAAAACGCGTTTTCCGGCGAAAACGCACACCACGGCTCTTTCTGAGAAAAAGCAAGCACGGAGGACGAGAACCGCTTTTGCCCTGCGTAGCGTTCCGGGCAGCGGGTAGAACCAGGCAGAGAATTCCCGGCTAGCAGCTTCCCTGTGGCGGGGAAGTGCAAACGTACACGTTTTCGGCCGAAAACGCGTTTTCCGGCGAAAACGCACACCACGGCTCTTTCTGAGAAAAAGCAAGCACGGAGGACGAGAACCGCTTTTGCCCTGCGTAGCGTTCCGGGCAGCGGGTAGAACCAGGCAGAGAATTCCCGGCTAGCAGCTTCCCTGTGGCGGGGAAGTGCAAACGTACACGTTTTCGGCCGAAAACGCGTTTTCCGGCGAAAACGCACACCACGGCTCTTTCTGAGAAAAAGCAAGCACGGAGGACGAGAACCGCTTTTGCCCTGCGTAGCGTTCCGGGCAGCGGGTAGAACCAGGCAGAGAATTCCCGGCTAGCAGCTTCCCTGTGGCGGGGAAGTGCAAACGTACACGTTTTCGGCCGAAAACGCGTTTTCCGGCGAAAAGGCACACCACGGCTCTTTCTGAGAAAAAGCAAGCACGGAGGACGAGAACCGCTTTTGCCCTGCGTAGCGTTCCGGGCAGCGGGTAGAACCAGGCAGAGAATTCCCGGCTAGCAGCTTCCCTGTGGCGGGGAAGTGCAAACGTACACGTTTTCGGCCGAAAACGCGTTTTCCGGCGAAAACGCACACCACGGCTCTTTCTGAGAAAAAGCAAGCACGGAGGACGAGAACCGCTTTTGCCCTGCGTAGCGTTCCGGGCAGCGGGTAGAACCAGGCAGAGAATTCCCGGCTAGCAGCTTCCCTGTGGCGGGGAATTGCAAACGTACACGTTTTCGGCCGAAAACGCGTTTTCCGGCGAAAAGGCACACCACGGCTCTTTCTGAGAAAAAGCAAGCACGGAGGACGAGAACCGCTTTTGCCCTGCGTAGCGTTCCGGGCAGCGGGTAGAACCAGGCAGAGAATTCCCGGCTAGCAGCTTCCCTGTGGCGGGGAAGTGCAAACGTACACGTTTTCGGCCGAAAACGCGTTTTCCGGCGAAAACGCACACCACGGCTCTTTCTGAGAAAAAGCAAGCACGGAGGACGAGAACCGCTTTTGCCCTGCGTAGCGTTCCGGGCAGCGGGTAGAACCAGGCAGAGAATTCCGGGCTGGCAGCTTCCCTGTGGCGGGGAAGTGCAAACGTACACGTTTTCGGCGGAAAACGCGTTTTCCGGCGAAAACGTTCACCACGGCTCTTTCTGAGAAAAAGCAAGCACGGAGGACGAGAACCGCTTTTGCCCTGCGTAGCGTTCCGGGCAGCGGGTAGAACCAGGCAGAGAATTCCCGGCTAGCAGCTTCCCTGTGGCGGGGAAGTGCAAACGTACACGTTTTCGGCCGAAAACGCGTTTTCCGCCGAAAACGCACACCACGGCTCTTTCTGAGAAAAAGCAAGCACGGAGGACGAGAACCGCTTTTGCCCTGCGTAGCGTTCCGGGCAGCGGGTAGAACCAGGCAGAGAATTCCCGGCTAGCAGTTTCCCTGTGGCAGGGAAGTGCAAACGTACACGTTTTCGGCCGAAAACGCGTTTTCCGGCGAAAAGGCACACCACGGCTCTTTCTGAGAAAAAGCAAGCACGGAGGACGAGAACCGCTTTTGCCCTGCGTAGCGTTCCGGGCAGCGGGTAGAACCAGGCAGAGAATTCCCGGCTAGCAGCTTCCCTGTGGCGGGGAAGTGCAAACGTACACGTTTTCGGCCGAAAACGCGTTTTCCGGCGAAAACGCACACCACGGCTCTTTCTGAGAAAAAGCAAGCACGGAGGACGAGAACCGCTTTTGCCCTGCGTAGCGTTCCGGGCAGCGGGTAGAACCAGGCAGAGAATTCCCGGCTAGCAGCTTCCCTGTGGCGGGGAAGTGCAAACGTACACGTTTTCGGCCGAAAACGCGTTTTCCGGCGAAAAGGCACACCACGGCTCTTTCTGAGAAAAAGCAAGCACGGAAGACGAGAACCGCTTTTGCCCTGCGTAGCGTTCCGGGCAGCGGGTAGAACCAGGCAGAGAATTCCCGGCTAGCAGCTTCCTGTGGCGGGGAAGTGCAAACGTACACGTTTTCGGCCGAAAACGCGTTTTCCGGCGAAAACGCACACCACGGCTCTTTCTGAGAAAAAGCAAGCACGGAGGACGAGAACCGCTTTTGCCCTGCGTAGCGTTCCGGGCAGCGGGTAGAACCAGGCAGAGAATTCCCGGCTAGCAGCTTCCCTGTGGCGGGGAAGTGCAAACGTACACGTTTTCGGCCGAAAACGCGTTTTCCGGCGAAATCGCACACCACGGCTCTTTCTGAGAAAAAGCAAGCACGGAGGACGAGAACCGCTTTTGCCCTGCGTAGCGTTCCGGGCAGCGGGTAGAACCAGGCAGAGAATTCCCGGCTAGCAGCTTCCCTGTGGCGGGGAAGTGCAAACGTACACGTTTTCGGCCGAAAACGCGTTTTCCGGCGAAAACGGACACCACGGCTCTTTCTGAGAAAAAGCAAGCACGGAGGACGAGAACCGCTTTTGCCCTGCGTAGCGTTCCGGGCAGCGGGTAGAACCAGGCAGAGAATTCCCGGCTAGCAGCTTCCCTGTGGCGGGGAAGTGCAAACGTACACGTTTTCGGCCGAAAACGCGTTTTCCGGCGAAATCGCACACCACGGCTCTTTCTGAGAAAAAGCAAGCACGGAGGACGAGAACCGCTTTTGCGCTGCGTAGCGTTCCGGGCAGCGGGTAGAACCAGGCAGAGAATTCCCGGCTAGCAGCTTCCCTGTGGCGGGGAAGTGCAAACGTACACGTTTTCGGCCGAAAACGCGTTTTCCGGCGAAATCGCACACCACGGCTCTGTCTGAGAAAAAGCAAGCACGGAGGACGAGAACCGCTTTTGCCCTGCGTAGCGTTCCGGGCAGCGGGTAGAACCAGGCAGAGAATTCCCGGCTAGCAGCTTCCCTGTGGCGGGGAAGTGCAAACGTACACGTTTTCGGCCGAAAACGCGTTTTCCGGCGAAAACGCACACCACGGCTCTTTCTGAGAAAAAGCAAGCACGGAGGACGAGAACCGCTTTTGCCCTGCGTAGCGTTCCGGGCAGCGGGTAGAACCAGGCAGAGAATTCCCGGCTAGCAGCTTCCCTGTGGCGGGGAAGTGCAAACGTACACGTTTTCGGCCGAAAACGCGTTTTCCGGCGAAAACGCACACCACGGCTCTTTCTGAGAAAAAGCAAGCACGGAGGACGAGAACCGCTTTTGCCCTGCGTAGCGTTCCGGGCAGCGGGTAGAACCAGGCAGAGAATTCCCGGCTAGCAGCTTCCCTGTGGCGGGGAAGTGCAAACGTACACGTTTTCGGCCGAAAACGCGTTTTCCGGCGAAAACGCACACCACGGCTCTTTCTGAGAAAAAGCAAGCACGGAGGACGAGAACCGCTTTTGCCCTGCGTAGCGTTCCGGGCAGCGGGTAGAACCAGGCAGAGAATTCCCGGCTAGCAGCTTCCCTGTGGCGGGGAAGTGCAAACGTACACGTTTTCGGCCGAAAACGCGTTTTCCGGCGAAAAGGCACACCACGGCTCTTTCTGAGAAAAAGCAAGCACGGAGGACGAGAACCGCTTTTGCCCTGCGTAGCGTTCCGGGCAGCGGGTAGAACCAGGCAGAGAATTCCCGGCTAGCAGCTTCCCTGTGGCGGGGAAGTGCAAACGTACACGTTTTCGGCCGAAAACGCGTTTTCCGGCGAAAACGCACACCACGGCTCTTTCTGAGAAAAAGCAAGCACGGAGGACGAGAACCGCTTTTGCCCTGCGTAGCGTTCCGGGCAGCGGGTAGAACCAGGCAGAGAATTCCCGGCTAGCAGCTTCCCTGTGGCGGGGAAGTGCAAACGTACACGTTTTCGGCCGAAAACGCGTTTTCCGGCGAAAACGCACACCACGGCTCTTTCTGAGAAAAAGCAAGCACGGAGGACGAGAACCGCTTTTGCCCTGCGTAGCGTTCCGGGCAGCGGGTAGAACCAGGCAGAGAATTCCCGGCTAGCAGCTTCCCTGTGGCGGGGAAGTGCAAACGTACACGTTTTCGGCCGAAAACGCGTTTTCCGGCGAAAACGCACACCACGGCTCTTTCTGAGAAAAAGCAAGCACGGAGGACGAGAACCGCTTTTGCCCTGCGTAGCGTTCCGGGCAGCGGGTAGAACCAGGCAGAGAATTCCCGGCTAGCAGCTTCCCTGTGGCGGGGAAGTGCAAACGTACACGTTTTCGGCCGAAAACGCGTTTTCCGGCGAAAACGCACACCACGGCTCTTTCTGAGAAAAAGCAAGCACGGAGGACGAGAACCGCTTTTGCCCTGCGTAGCGTTCCGGGCAGCGGGTAGAACCAGGCAGAGAATTCCCGGCTAGCAGCTTCCCTGTGGCGGGGAAGTGCAAACGTACACGTTTTCGGCCGAAAACGCGTTTTCCGGCGAAAACGCACACCACGGCTCTTTCTGAGAAAAAGCAAGCACGGAGGACGAGAACCGCTTTTGCCCTGCGTAGCGTTCCGGGCAGCGGGTAGAACCAGGCAGAGAATTCCCGGCTAGCAGCTTCCCTGTGGCGGGGAAGTGCAAACGTACACGTTTTCGGCCGAAAACGCGTTTTCCGGCGAAAAGGCACACCACGGCTCTTTCTGAGAAAAAGCAAGCACGGAGGACGAGAACCGCTTTTGCCCTGCGTAGCGTTCCGGGCAGCGGGTAGAACCAGGCAGAGAATTCCCGGCTAGCAGCTTCCCTGTGGCGGGGAAGTGCAAACGTACACGTTTTCGGCCGAAAACGCGTTTTCCGGCGAAAAGGCACACCACGGCTCTTTCTGAGAAAAAGCAAGCACGGAGGACGAGAACCGCTTTTGCCCTGCGTAGCGTTCCGGGCAGCGGGTAGAACCAGGCAGAGAATTCCCGGCTAGCAGCTTCCCTGTGGCGGGGAAGTGCAAACGTACACGTTTTCGGCCGAAAACGCGTTTTCCGGCGAAAACGCACACCACGGCTCTTTCTGAGAAAAAGCAAGCACGGAGGACGAGAACCGCTTTTGCCCTGCGTAGCGTTCCGGGCAGCGGGTAGAACCAGGCAGAGAATTCCGGGCTGGCAGCTTCCCTGTGGCGGGGAAGTGCAAACGTACACGTTTTCGGCGGAAAACGCGTTTTCCGGCGAAAACGTTCACCACGGCTCTTTCTGAGAAAAAGCAAGCACGGAGGACGAGAACCGCTTTTGCCCTGCGTAGCGTTCCGGGCAGCGGGTAGAACCAGGCAGAGAATTCCCGGCTAGCAGCTTCCCTGTGGCGGGGAAGTGCAAACGTACACGTTTTCGGCCGAAAACGCGTTTTCCGCCGAAAACGCACACCACGGCTCTTTCTGAGAAAAAGCAAGCACGGAGGAGGAGAACCGCTTTTGCCCTGCGTAGCGTTCCGGGCAGCGGGTAGAACCAGGCAGAGAATTCCCGGCTAGCAGCTTCCCTGTGGCGGGGAAGTGCAAACGTACACGTTTTCGGCCGAAAACGCGTTTTCCGGCGAAAACGCACACCACGGCTCTTTCTGAGAAAAAGCAAGCACGGAGGACGAGAACCGCTTTTGCCCTGCGTAGCGTTCCGGGCAGCGGGTAGAACCAGGCAGAGAATTCCCGGCTAGCAGCTTCCCTGTGGCGGGGAAGTGCAAACGTACACGTTTTCGGCCGAAAACGCGTTTTCCGGCGAAAACGCCCACCACGGCTCTTTCTGAGAAAAAGCAAGCACGGAGGACGAGAACCGCTTTTGCCCTGCGTAGCGTTCCGGGCAGCGGGTAGAACCAGGCAGAGAATTCCCGGCTAGCAGCTTCCCTGTGGCGGGGAAGAGCAAACGTACACGTTTTCGGCCGAAAACGCGTTTTCCGGCGAAAACGCACACCACGGCTCTTTCTGAGAAAAAGCAAGCACGGAGGACGAGAACCGCTTTTGCCCTGCGTAGCGTTCCGGGCAGCGGGTAGAACCAGGCAGAGAATTCCCGGCTAGCAGCTTCCCTGTGGCGGGGAAGTGCAAACGTACACGTTTTCGGCCGAAAACGCGTTTTCCGGCGAAATCGCACACCACGGCTCTTTCTGAGAAAAAGCAAGCACGGAGGACGAGAACCGCTTTTGCCCTGCGTAGCGTTCCGGGCAGCGGGTAGAACCAGGCAGAGAATTCCCGGCTAGCAGCTTCCCTGTGGCGGGGAAGTGCAAACGTACACGTTTTCGGCCGAAAACGCGTTTTCCGGCGAAAACGGACACCACGGCTCTTTCTGAGAAAAAGCAAGCACGGAGGACGAGAACCGCTTTTGCCCTGCGTAGCGTTCCGGGCAGCGGGTAGAACCAGGCAGAGAATTCCCGGCTAGCAGCTTCCCTGTGGCGGGGAAGTGCAAACGTACACGTTTTCGGCCAAAAACGCGTTTTCCGGCGAAAACGCACACCACGGCTCTTTCTGAGAAAAAGCAAGCACGGAGGACGAGAACCGCTTTTGCCCTGCGTAGCGTTCCGGGCAGTGGGTAGAACCAGGCAGAGAATTCCCGGCTAGCAGCTTCCCTGTGGCGGGGAAGTGCAAACGTACACGTTTTCGGCCGAAAACGCGTTTTCCGGCGAAAACGCACACCACGGCTCTTTCTGAGAAAAAGCAAGCACGGAGGACGAGAACCGCTTTTGCCCTGCGTAGCGTTCCGGGCAGCGGGTAGAACCAGGCAGAGAATTCCCGGCTAGCAGCTTCCCTGTGGCGGGGAAGTGCAAACGTACACGTTTTCGGCCGAAAACGCGTTTTCCGGCGAAAACGCACACCACGGCTCTGTCTGAGAAAAAGCAAGCACGGAGGACGAGAACCGCTTTTGCCCTGCGTAGCGTTCCGGGCAGCGGGTAGAACCAGGCAGAGAATTCCCGGCTAGCAGCTTCCCTGTGGCGGGGAAGTGCAAACGTACACGTTTTCGGCCGAAAACGCGTTTTCCGGCGAAAACGGACACCACGGCTCTGTCTGAGAAAAAGCAAGCACGGAGGACGAGAACCGCTTTTGCCCTGCGTAGCGTTCCGGGCAGCGGGTAGAACCAGGCAGAGAATTCCCGGCTAGCAGCTTCCCTGTGGCGGGGAAGTGCAAACGTACACGTTTTCGGCCGAAAACGCGTTTTCCGGCGAAAACGCACAACACGGCTCTTTCTGAGAAAAAGCAAGCACGGAGGACGAGAACCGCTTTTGCCCTGCGTAGCGTTCCGGGCAGCGGGTAGAACCAGGCAGAGAATTCCCGGCTAGCAGCTTCCCTGTGGCGGGGAAGTGCAAACGTACACGTTTTCGGCCGAAAACGCGTTTTCCGGCGAAAAGGCACACCACGGCTCTTTCTGAGAAAAAGCAAGCACGGAGGACGAGAACCGCTTTTGCCCTGCGTAGCGTTCCGGGCAGCGGGTAGAACCAGGCAGAGAATTCCCGGCTAGCAGCTTCCCTGTGGCGGGGAAGTGCAAACGTACACGTTTTCGGCCAAAAACGCGTTTTCCGGCGAAAACGCACACCACGGCTCTTTCTGAGAAAAAGCAAGCACGGAGGACGAGAACCGCTTTTGCCCTGCGTAGCGTTCCGGGCAGCGGGTAGAACCAGGCAGAGAATTCCCGGCTAGCAGCTTCCCTGTGGCGGGGAAGTGCAAACGTACACGTTTTCGGCCGAAAACGCGTTTTCCGGCGAAAACGCACACCACGGCTCTTTCTGAGAAAAAGCAAGCACGGAGGACGAGAACCGCTTTTGCCCTGCGTAGCGTTCAGGGCAGCGGGTAGAACCAGGCAGAGAATTCCCGGCTAGCAGCTTCCCTGTGGCGGGGAAGTGCAAACGTACACGTTTTCGGCGAAAACGCGCTTTCCGGCGAAAAGGCACACCACGGCTCTTTCTGAGAAAAAGCAAGCACGGAGGACGAGAACCGCTTTTGCCCTGCGTAGCGTTCCGGGCAGCGGGTAGAACCAGGCAGAGAATTCCCGGCTAGCAGCTTCCCTGTGGCGGGGAAGTGCAAACGTACACGTTTTCGGCCGAAAACGCGTTTTCCGGCGAAAACGCACACCACGGCTCTTTCTGAGAAAAAGCAAGCACGGAGGACGAGAACCGCTTTTGCGCTGCGTAGCGTTCCGGGCAGCGGGTAGAACCAGGCAGAGAATTCCCGGCTAGCAGCTTCCCTGTGGCGGGGAAGTGCAAACGTACACGTTTTCGGCCGAAAACGCGTTTTCCGGCGAAAACGGACACCACGGCTCTGTCTGAGAAAAAGCAAGCACGGAGGACGAGAACCGCTTTTGCCCTGCGTAGCGTTCCGGGCAGCGGGTAGAACCAGGCAGAGAATTCCCGGCTAGCAGCTTCCCTGTGGCGGGGAAGTGCAAACGTACACGTTTTCGGCCGAAAACGCGTTTTCCGGCGAAAACGCACACCACGGCTCTTTCTGAGAAAAAGCAAGCACGGAGGACGAGAACCGCTTTTGCCCTGCGTAGCGTTCCGGGCAGCGGGTAGAACCAGGCAGAGAATTCCCGGCTAGCAGCTTCCCTGTGGCGGGGAAGTGCAAACGTACACGTTTTCGGCCGAAAACGCGTTTTCCGGCGAAAACGGACACCACGGCTCTGTCTGAGAAAAAGCAAGCACGGAGGACGAGAACCGCTTTTGCCCTGCGTAGCGTTCTGGGCAGCGGGTAGAACCAGGCAGAGAATTCCCGGCTAGCAGCTTCCCTGTGGCGGGGAAGTGCAAACGTACACGTTTTCGGCCGAAAACGCGTTTTCCGGCGAAAACGCACACCACGGCTCTGTCTGAGAAAAAGCAAGCACGGAGGACGAGAACCGCTTTTGCCCTGCGTAGCGTTCCGGGCAGCGGGTAGAACCAGGCAGAGAATTCCCGGCTAGCAGCTTCCCTGTGGCGGGGAAGTGCAAACGTACACGTTTTCGGCCGAAAACGCGTTTTCCGGCGAAAAGGCACACCACGGCTCTTTCTGAGAAAAAGCAAGCACGGAGGACGAGAACCGCTTTTGCCCTGCGTAGCGTTCCGGGCAGCGGGTAGAACCAGGCAGAGAATTCCCGGCTAGCAGCTTCCCTGTGGCGGGGAAGTGCAAACGTACACGTTTTCGGCCGAAAACGCGTTTTCCGGCGAAAACGCACACCACGGCTCTTTCTGAAAAAAAGCAAGCACGGAGGACGAGAACTGCTTTTGCCCTGCGTAGCGTTCCGGGCAGCGGGTAGAACCAGGCAGAGAATTCCCGGCTAGCAGCTTCCCTGTGGCGGGGAAGTGCAAACGTACACGTTTTCGGCCGAAAACGCGTTTTCCGGCGAAAAGGCACACCACGGCTCTTTCTGAGATAAAGCAAGCACGGAGGACGAGAACCGCTTTTGCCCTGCGTAGCGTTCCGGGCAGCGGGTAGAACCAGGCAGAGAATTCCCGGCTAGCAGCTTCCCTGTGGCGGGGAAGTGCAAACGTACACGTTTTCGGCCGAAAACGCGTTTTCCGGCGAAAACGCACACCACGGCTCTTTCTGAGAAAAAGCAAGCACGGAGGACGAGAACCGCTTTTGCCCTGCGTAGCGTTCCGGGCAGCGGGTAGAACCAGGCAGAGAATTCCCGGCTAGCAGCTTCCCTGTGGCGGGGAAGTGCAAACGTACACGTTTTCAGCCGAAAACGCGTTTTCCGGCGAAAACGCACACCACGGCTCTTTCTGAGAAAAAGCAAGCACGGAGGACGAGAACCGCTTTTGCCCTGCGTAGCGTTCCGGGCAGCGGGTAGAACCAGGCAGAGAAATCCCGGCTAGCAGCTTCCCTGTGGCGGGGAAGTGCAAACGTACACGTTTTCGGCCGAAAACGCGTTTTCCGGCGAAAACGCACACCACGGCTCTTTCTGAGAAAAAGCAAGCACGGAGGACGAGAACCGCTTTTGCCCTGCGTAGCGTTCCGGGCAGCGGGTAGAACCAGGCAGAGAATTCCCGGCTAGCAGCTTCCCTGTGGCGGGGAAGTGCAAACGTACACGTTTTCGGCCGAAAACGCGTTTTCCGGCGAAAACGCACACCACGGCTCTTTCTGAGAAAAAGCAAGCACGGAGGACGAGAACCGCTTTTGCCCTGCGTAGCGTTCCGGGCAGCGGGTAGAACCAGGCAGAGAATTCCCGGCTAGCAGCTTCCCTGTGGCGGGGAAGTGCAAACGTACACGTTTTCGGCCGAAAACGCGTTTTCCGGCGAAAACGCACACCACGGCTCTGTCTGAGAAAAAGCAAGCACGGAGGACGAGAACCGCTTTTGCCCTGCGTAGCGTTCCGGGCAGCGGGTAGAACCAGGCAGAGAATTCCCGGCTAGCAGCTTCCCTGTGGCGGGGAAGTGCAAACGTAGACGTTTTCGGCCGAAAACGCGTTTTCCGGCGAAAACGCACACCACGGCTCTTTCTGAGAAAAAGCAAGCACGGAGGACGAGAACCGCTTTTGCCCTGCGTAGCGTTCCGGGCAGCGGGTAGAACCAGGCAGAGAATTCCCGGCTAGCAGCTTCCCTGTGGCGGGGAAGTGCAAACGTACACGTTTTCGGCCGAAAACGCGTTTTCCGGCGAAAAGGCACACCACGGCTCTTTCTGAGAAAAAGCAAGCACGGAGGACGAGAACCGCTTTTGCGCTGCGTAGCGTTCCGGGCAGCGGGTAGAACCAGGCAGAGAATTCCCGGCTAGCAGCTTCCCTGTGGCGGGGAAGTGCAAACGTACACGTTTTCGGCCGAAAACGCGTTTTCCGGCGAAAACGCACACCACGGCTCTTTCTGAGAAAAAGCAAGCACGGAGGACGAGAACCGCTTTTGCCCTGCGTAGCGTTCCGGGCAGCGGGTAGAACCAGGCAGAGAATTCCCGGCTAGCAGCTTCCCTGTGGCGGGGAAGTGCAAACGTACACGTTTTCGGCCGAAAACGCGTTTTCCGGCGAAAACGGACACCACGGCTCTGTCTGAGAAAAAGCAAGCACGGAGGACGAGAACCGCTTTTGCCCTGCGTAGCGTTCCGGGCAGCGGGTAGAACCAGGCAGAGAATTCCCGGCTAGCAGCTTCCCTGTGGCGGGGAAGTGCAAACGTACACGTTTTCGGCCGAAAACGCGTTTTCCGGCGAAAACGCACACCACGGCTCTGTCTGAGAAAAAGCAAGCACGGAGGACGAGAACCGCTTTTGCCCTGCGTAGCGTTCCGGGCAGCGGGTAGAACCAGGCAGAGAATTCCCGGCTAGCAGCTTCCCTGTGGCGGGGAAGTGCAAACGTACACGTTTTCGGCCGAAAACGCGTTTTCCGGCGAAAAGGCACACCACGGCTCTTTCTGAGAAAAAGCAAGCACGGAGGACGAGAACCGCTTTTGCCCTGCGTAGCGTTCCGGGCAGCGGGTAGAACCAGGCAGAGAATTCCCGGCTAGCAGCTTCCCTGTGGCGGGGAAGTGCAAACGTACACGTTTTCGGCCGAAAACGCGTTTTCCGGCGAAAACGCACACCACGGCTCTTTCTGAAAAAAAGCAAGCACGGAGGACGAGAACTGCTTTTGCCCTGCGTAGCGTTCCGGGCAGCGGGTAGAACCAGGCAGAGAATTCCCGGCTAGCAGCTTCCCTGTGGCGGGGAAGTGCAAACGTACACGTTTTCGGCCGAAAACGCGTTTTCCGGCGAAAACGGACACCACGGCTCTTTCTGAGAAAAAGCAAGCACGGAGGACGAGAACCGCTTTTGCCCTGCGTAGCGTTCCGGGCAGCGGGTAGAACCAGGCAGAGAATTCCCGGCTAGCAGCTTCCCTGTGGCGGGGAAGTGCAAACGTACACGTTTTCGGCCGAAAACGCGTTTTCCGGCGAAAACGCACACCACGGCTCTGTCTGAGAAAAAGCAAGCACGGAGGACGAGAACCGCTTTTGCCCTGCGTAGCGTTCCGGGCAGCGGGTAGAACCAGGCAGAGAATTCCCGGCTAGCAGCTTCCCTGTGGCGGGGAAGTGCAAACGTACACGTTTTCGGCCGAAAACGCGTTTTCCGGCGAAAACGCACACCACGGCTCTTTCTGAGAAAAAGCAAGCACGGAGGACGAGAACCGCTTTTGCCCTGCGTAGCGTTCCGGGCAGCGGGTAGAACCAGGCAGAGAATTCCCGGCTAGCAGCTTCCCTGTGGCGGGAAAGTGCAAACGTACACGTTTTCGGCCGAAAACGCGTTTTCCGGCGAAAAGGCACACCACGGCTCTTTCTGAGAAAAAGCAAGCACGGAGGACGAGAACCGCTTTTGCCCTGCGTAGCGTTCCGGGCAGCGGGTAGAACCAGGCAGAGAATTCCCGGCTAGCAGCTTCCCTGTGGCGGGGAAGTGCAAACGTACACGTTTTCGGCCGAAAACGCGTTTTCCGGCGAAAACGCACACCACGGCTCTTTCTGAAAAAAAGCAAGCACGGAGGACGAGAACTGCTTTTGCCCTGCGTAGCGTTCCGGGCAGCGGGTAGAACCAGGCAGAGAATTCCCGGCTAGCAGCTTCCCTGTGGCGGGGAAGTGCAAACGTACACGTTTTCGGCCGAAAACGCGTTTTCCGGCGAAAACGGACACCACGGCTCTTTCTGAGAAAAAGCAAGCACGGAGGACGAGAACCGCTTTTGCCCTGCGTAGCGTTCCGGGCAGCGGGTAGAACCAGGCAGAGAATTCCCGGCTAGCAGCTTCCCTGTGGCGGGGAAGTGCAAACGTACACGTTTTCGGCCGAAAACGCGTTTTCCGCCGAAAACGCACACCACGGCTCTTTCTGAGAAAAAGCAAGCACGGAGGACGAGAACCGCTTTTGCCCTGCGTAGCGTTCCGGGCAGCGGGTAGAACCAGGCAGAGAATTCCCGGCTAGCAGCTTCCCTGTGGCGGGGAAGTGCAAACGTACACGTTTTCGGCCGAAAACGCGTTTTCCGGCGAAAACGCACACCACGGCTCTTTCTGAGAAAAAGCAAGCACGGAGGACGAGAACCGCTTTTGCCCTGCGTAGCGTTCCGGGCAGCGGGTAGAACCAGGCAGAGAATTCCCGGCTAGCAGCTTCCCTGTGGCGGGGAAGTGCAAATGTACACGTTTTCGGCCAAAAACGCGTTTTCCGGCGAAAACGCACACCACGGCTCTTTCTGAGAAAAAGCAAGCACGGAGGACGAGAACTGCTTTTGCCCTGCGTAGCGTTCCGGGCAGCGGGTAGAACCAGGCAGAGAATTCCCGGCTAACAGCTTCCCTGTGGCGAGGAATTGCAAACGTACACGTTTTCGGCCGAAAACGCGTTTTCCGGCGAAAACGCACACCACGGCTCTTTCTGAGAAAAAGCAAGCACGGAGGACGAGAACCGCTTTTGCCCTGCGTAGCGTTCCGGGCAGCGGGTAGAACCAGGCAGAGAATTCCCGGCTAGCAGCTTCCCTGTGGCGGGGAAGTGCAAACGTACACGTTTTCGGCCGAAAACGCGTTTTCCGGCGAAAACGCACACCACGGCTCTTTCTGAGAAAAAGCAAGCACGGAGGACGAGAACCGCTTTTGCCCTGCGTAGCGTTCCGGGCAGCGGGTAGAACCAGGCAGAGAATTCCCGCCTAGCAGCTTCCCTGTGGCGGGGAAGTGCAAACGTACACGTTTTCGGCCGAAAACGCGTTTTGCAGCGAAAACGCACACCACGGCTCTTTCTGAGAGAAAGCAAGCACGGAGTACGAGAACCGCTTTTGCCCTGCGTAGCGTTCCGGGCAGCGGGTAGAACCAGGCAGAGAATTCCCGGCTAGCAGCTTCCCTGTGGCGAGGAATTGCAAACGTACACGTTTTCGGCCGAAAACGCGTTTTCCGTCGAAAAGGCACACCACGGCTCTTTCTGAGATAAAGCAAGCACGGAGGACGAGAACCGCTTTTGCCCTGCGTAGCGTTCCGGGCAGCGGGTAGAACCAGGCAGAGAATTCCCGGCTAGCAGCTTCCCTGTGGCGGGGAAGTGCAAACGTACACGTTTTCGGCCGAAAACGCGTTTTCCGGCGAAAACGCACACCACGGCTCTTTCTGAGAAAAAGCAAGCACGGAGGACGAGAACCGCTTTTGCCCTGCGTAGCGTTCCGGGCAGCGGGTAGAACCAGGCAGAGAATTCCCGGCTAGCAGCTTCCCTGTGGCGGGGAAGTGCAAACGTACACGTTTTCGGCCGAAAACGCGTTTTCCGGCGAAAACGCACACCACGGCTCTTTCTGAGAAAAAGCAAGCACGGAGGACGAGAACCGCTTTTGCCCTGCGTAGCGTTCCGGGCAGCGGGTAGAACCAGGCAGAGAATTCCCGGCTAGCAGCTTCCCTGTGGCGGGGAAGTGCAAACGTACACGTTTTCGGCTGAAAACGCGTTTTCCGGCGAAAACGCACACCACGGCTCTTTCTGAGAAAAAGCAAGCACGGAGGACGAGAACCGCTTTTGCCCTGCGTAGCGTTCCGGGCAGCGGGTAGAACCAGGCAGAGAATTCCCGGCTAGCAGCTTCCCTGTGGCGGGGAAGTGCAAACGTACACGTTTTCGGCCGAAAACGCGTTTTCCGGCGAAAACGCACAACACGGCTCTTTCTGAGAAAAAGCAAGCACGGAGGACGAGAACCGCTTTTGCCCTGCGTAGCGTTCCGGGCAGCGGGTAGAACCAGGCAGAGAATTCCCGGCTAGCAGCTTCCCTGTGGCGGGGAAGTGCAAACGTACACCTTTTCGGCCGAAAACGCGTTTTCCGGCGAAAACGCACACCACGGCTCTTTCTGAGAAAAAGCAAGCACGGAGGACGAGAACCGCTTTTGCCCTGCGTAGCGTTCCGGGCAGCGGGTAGAACCAGGCAGAGAATTCCCGGCTAGCAGCTTCCCTGTGGCGCGGAAGTGCAAACATACACGTTTTCGGCCGAAAACGCGTTTTCCGGCGAAAACGCACACCACGGCTCTTTCTGAGAAAAAGCAAGCACGGAGGACGAGAACCGCTTTTGCCCTGCGTAGCGTTCCGGGCAGCGGGTAGAACCAGGCAGAGAATTCCCGGCTAGCAGCTTCCCTGTGGCGGGGAATTGCAAACGTACTAGTTTTCGGCCGAAAACGCGCTTTCCGGCGAAAAGGCACACCACGGCTCTTTCTGAGAAAAAGCAAGCACGGAGGACGAGAACCGCTTTTGCCCTGCGTAGCGTTCCGGGCAGCGGGTAGAACCAGGCAGAGAATTCCCGGCTAGCAGCTTCCCTGTGGCGGGGAAGTGCAAACGTACACGTTTTCGGCCGAAAACGCGTTTTCCGGCGAAAACGCACACCACGGCTCTTTCTGAGAAAAAGCAAGCACGGAGGACGAGAACCGCTTTTGCCCTGCGTAGCGTTCCGGGCAGCGGGTAGAACCAGGCAGAGAATTCCCGGCTAGCAGCTTCCCTGTGGCGGGGAAGTGCAAACGTACACGTTTTCGGCCGAAAACGCGTTTTCCGGCGAAAACGCACACCACGGCTCTGTCTGAGAAAAAGCAAGCACGGAGGACGAGAACCGCTTTTGCCCTGCGTAGCGTTCCGGGCAGCGGGTAGAACCAGGCAGAGAATTCCCGGCTAGCAGCTTCCCTGTGGCGGGGAAGTGCAAACGTACACGTTTTCGGCCGAAAACGCGTTTTCCGGCTAAAACGCACACCACGGCTCTTTCTGAGAAAAAGCAAGCACGGAGGACGAGAACCGCTTTTGCCCTGCGTAGCGTTCCGGGCAGCGGGTAGAACCAGGCAGAGAGTTCCCGGCTAGCAGCTTCCCTGTGGCGGCGAAGTGCAAACGTACACGTTTTCGGCCGAAAACGCGTTTTCCGGCGAAAAGGCACACCACGGCTCTTTCTGAGAAAAAGCAAGCACGGAGGACGAGAACCGCTTTTGCCCTGCGTAGCGTTCCGGGCAGCGGGTAGAACCAGGCAGAGAATTGCCGGCTAGCAGCTTCCCTGTGGCGCGGAAGTGCAAACATACACGTTTTCGGCCGAAAACGCGTTTTCCGGCGAAAACGCACACCACGGCTCTTTCTGAGAAAAAGCAAGCACGGAGGACGAGAACCGCTTTTGCCCTGCGTAGCGTTCCGGGCAGCGGGTAGAACCAGGCAGAGAATTCCCGGCTAGCAGCTTCCCTGTGGCGGGGAATTGCAAACGTACACGTTTTCGGCCGAAAACGCGCTTTCCGGCGAAAAGGCACACCACGGCTCTTTCTGAGAAAAAGCAAGCACGGAGGACGAGAACCGCTTTTGCCCTGCGTAGCGTTCCGGGCAGCGGGTAGAACCAGGCAGAGAATTCCCGGCTAGCAGCTTCCCTGTGGCGGGGAAGTGCAAACGTACACGTTTTCGGCCGAAAACGCGTTTTCCGGCGAAAACGCACACCACGGCTCTTTCTGAGAAAAAGCAAGCACGGAGGACGAGAACCGCTTTTGCCCTGCGTAGCGTTCCGGGCAGCGGGTAGAACCAGGCAGAGAATTCCCGGCTAGCAGCTTCCCTGTGGCGGGGAAGTGCAAACGTACACGTTTTCGGCCGAAAACGCGTTTTCCGGCGAAAACGCACACCACGGCTCTTTCTGAGAAAAAGCAAGTACGGAGGACGAGAACCGCTTTTGCCCTGCGTAGCGTTCCGGGCAGCGGGTAGAGCCAGGCAGAGAATTCCCGGCTAGCAGCTTCCCTGTGGCGGGGAAGTGCAAATGTACACGTTTTCGGCCGAAAACGCGTTTTCCGGCGAAAAGGCACACCACGGCTCTGTCTGAGAAAAAGCAAGCACGGAGGACGAGAACCGCTTTTGCCCTGCGTAGCGTTCCGGGCAGCGGGTAGAACCAGGCAGAGAATTCCCGGCTAGCAGCTTCCCTGTGGCGGGGAAGTGCAAACGTACACGTTTTCGGCCGAAAACGCGTTTTCCGGCGAAAAGGCACACCACGGCTCTTTCTGAGAAAAAGCAAGCACGGAGGACGAGAACCGCTTTTGCCCTGCGTAGCGTTCCGGGCAGCGGGTAGAACCAGGCAGAGAATTCCCGGCTAGCAGCTTCCCTGTGGCGGGGAAGTGCAAACGTACACGTTTTCGGCCGAAAACGCGTTTTCCGGCGAAAACGCACACCACGGCTCTTTCTGAGAAAAAGCAAGCACGGAGGACGAGAACCGCTTTTGCCCTGCGTAGCGTTCCGGGCAGCGGGTAGAACCAGGCAGAGAATTCCCGGCTAGCAGCTTCCCTGTGGCGGGGAAGTGCAAACGTACACGTTTTCGGCCGAAAACGCGTTTTCCGGCGAAAACGCACACCACGGCTCTTTCTGAGAAAAAGCAAGCACGGAGGACGAGAACCGCTTTTGCCCTGCGTAGCGTTCCGGGCAGCGGGTAGAACCAGGCAGAGAATTCCCGGCTAGCAGCTTCCCTGTGGCGGGGAAGTGCAAACGTACACGTTTTCGGCCGAAAACGCGTTTTCCGGCGAAATCGCACACCACGGCTCTGTCTGAGAAAAAGCAAGCACGGAGGACGAGAACCGCTTTTGCCCTGCGTAGCGTTCCGGGCAGCGGGTAGAACCAGGCAGAGAATTCCCGGCTAGCAGCTTCCCTGTGGCGGGGAAGTGCAAACGTACACGTTTTCGGCCGAAAACGCGTTTTCCGCCGAAAACGCACACCACGGCTCTTTCTGAGAAAAAGCAAGCACGGAGGACGAGAACCGCTTTTGCCCTGCGTAGCGTTCCGGGCAGCGGGTAGAACCAGGCAGAGAATTCCCGGCTAGCAGCTTCCCTGTGGCGGGGAAGTGCAAACGTACACGTTTTCGGCCGAAAACGCGTTTTCCAGCGAAAACGCACACCACGGCTCTTTCTGAGAAAAAGCAAGCACGGAGGACGAGAACCGCTTTTGCCCTGCGTAGCGTTCCGGGCAGCGGGTAGAACCAGGCAGAGAATTCCCGGCTAGCAGCTTCCCTGTGGCGGGGAAGTGCAAACGTACACGTTTTCGGCCGAAAACGCGTTTTCCGGCGAAAACGCACACCACGGCTCTTTCTGAGAAAAAGCAAGCACGGAGGACGAGAACCGCTTTTGCCCTGCGTAGCGTTCCGGGCAGCGGGTAGAACCAGGCAGAGAATTCCCGGCTAGCAGCTTCCCTGTGGCGGGGAAGTGCAAACGTACACGTTTTCGGCCGAAAACGCGTTTTCCGGCGAAAACGCACACCACGGCTCTTTCTGAGAAAAAGCAAGCACGGAGGACGAGAACCGCTTTTGCCCTGCGTAGCGTTCCGGGCAGCGGGTAGAACCAGGCAGAGAATTCCCGGCTAGCAGCTTCCCTGTGGCGGGGAAGTGCAAACGTACACGTTTTCGGCCGAAAACGCGTTTTCCGGCGAAAAGGCACACCACGGCTCTTTCTGAGAAAAAGCAAGCACGGAGGACGAGAACCGCTTTTGCCCTGCGTAGCGTTCCGGGCAGCGGGTAGAACCAGGCAGAGAATTCCCGGCTAGCAGCTTCCCTGCGGCGGGGAAGTGCAAACGTACACGTTTTCGGCCGAAAACGCGTTTTCCGGCGAAAACGCACACCACGGCTCTTTCTGAGAAAAAGCAAGCACGGAGGACGAGAACCGCTTTTGCCCTGCGTAGCGTTCCGGGCAGCGGGTAGAACCAGGCAGAGAATTCCCGGCTAGCAGCTTCCCTGTGGCGGGGAAGTGCAAACGTACACGTTTTCGGCCGAAAACGCGTTTTCCGGCGAAAACGCACACCACGGCTCTTTCTGAGAAAAAGCAAGCACGGAGGACGAGAACCGCTTTTGCCCTGCGTAGCGTTCCGGGCAGCGGGTAGAACCAGGCAGAGAATTCCCGGCTAGCAGCTTCCCTGTGGCGGGGAAGTGCAAACGTACACGTTTTCGGCCGAAAACGCGTTTTCCGGCGAAAACGCACACCACGGCTCTTTCTGAGAAAAAGCAAGCACGGAGGACGAGAACCGCTTTTGCCCTGCGTAGCGTTCCGGGCAGCGGGTAGAACCAGGCAGAGAATTCCCGGCTAGCAGCTTCCCTGTGGCGGGGAAGTGCAAACGTACACGTTTTCGGCTGAAAACGCGTTTTCCGGCGAAAACGCACACCACGGCTCTTTCTGAGAAAAAGCAAGCACGGAGGACGAGAACCGCTTTTGCCCTGCGTAGCGTTCCGGGCAGCGGGTAGAACCAGGCAGAGAATTCCCGGCTAGCAGCTTCCCTGTGGCGGGGAAGTGCAAACGTACACGTTTTCGGCCGAAAACGCGTTTTCCGGCGAAAACGCACACCACGGCTCTTTCTGAGAAAAAGCAAGCACGGAGGACGAGAACCGCTTTTGCCCTGCGTAGCGTTCCGGGCAGCGGGTAGAACCAGGCAGAGAATTCCCGGCTAGCAGCTTCCCTGTGGCGGGGAAGTGCAAACGTACACGTTTTCGGCCGAAAACGCGTTTTCCGGCGAAAACGCACACCACGGCTCTTTCTGAGAAAAAGCAAGCACGGAGGACGAGAACCGCTTTTGCCCTGCGTAGCGTTCCGGGCAGCGGGTAGAACCAGGCAGAGAATTCCCGGCTAGCAGCATCCCTGTGGCGGGGAAGTGCAAACGTACACGTTTTCGGCCGAAAACGCGTTTTCCGGCGAAAACGCACACCACGGCTCTTTCTGAGAAAAAGCAAGCACGGAGGACGAGAACCGCTTTTGCCCTGCGTAGCGTTCCGGGCAGCGGGTAGAACCAGTCAGAGAACTCCCGGCTAGCAGCTTCCCTGTGGCGGGGAAGTGCAAACGTACACGTTTTCGGCCGAAAACGCGTTTTCCGGCGAAAACGCACACCACGGCTCTTTCTGAGAAAAAGCAAGCACGGAGGACGAGAACCGCTTTTGCCCTGCGTAGCGTTCCGGGCAGCGGGTAGAACCAGGCAGAGAATTCCCGGCTAGCAGCTTCCCTGTGGCGGGGAAGTGCAAACGTACACGTTTTCGGCAGAAAACGCGTTTTCCGGCGAAAACGCACAACACGGCTCTTTCTGAGAAAAAGCAAGCACGGAGGACGAGAACCGCTTTTGCCCTGCGTAGCGTTCCGGGCAGCGGGTAGAACCAGGCAGAGAATTCCCGGCTAGCAGCTTCCCTGTGGCGGGGAAGTGCAAACGTACACGTTTTCGGCCGAAAACGCGTTTTGCAGCGAAAAGGCACACCACGGCTCTTTCTGAGAAAAAGCAAGCACGGAGGACGAGAACCGCTTTTGCCCTGCGTAGCGTTCCGGGCAGCGGGTAGAACCAGGCAGAGAATTCCCGGCTAGCAGCTTCCCTGTGGCGGGGAAGTGCAAAGGTACACGTTTTCGGCCGAAAACGCGTTTTCCGGCGAAAACGCACACCACGGCTCTGTCTGAGAAAAAGCAAGCACGGAGGACGAGAACCGCTTTTGCCCTGCGTAGCGTTCCGGGCAGCGGGTAGAACCAGGCAGAGAATTCCCGGCTAGCAGCTTCCCTGTGGCGGGGAAGTGCAAACGTACACGTTTTCGGCCGAAAACGCGTTTTCCGGCGAAAACGCACACCACGGCTCTTTCTGAGAAAAAGCAAGCACGGAGGACGAGAACCGCTTTTGCCCTGCGTAGCGTTCCGGGCAGCGGGTAGAACCAGGCAGAGAATTCCCGGCTAGCAGCTTCCCTGTGGCGGGGAAGTGCAAACGTACACGTTTTCGGCCGAAAACGCGTTTTCCGGCGAAAACGCACACCACGGCTCTTTCTGAGAAAAAGCAAGCACGGAGGACGAGAACCGCTTTTGCCCTGCGTAGCGTTCCGGGCAGCGGGTAGAACCAGGCAGAGAATTCCCGGCTAGCAGCTTCCCTGTGGCGGGGAAGTGCAAACGTACACGTTTTCGGCCGAAAACGCGTTTTCCGGCGAAAAGGCACACCACGGCTCTTTCTGAGAAAAAGCAAGCACGGAGGACGAGAACCGCTTTTGCCCTGCGTAGCGTTCCGGGCAGCGGGTAGAACCAGGCAGAGAATTCCCGGCTAGCAGCTTCCCTGTGGCGGGGAAGTGCAAACGTACACGTTTTCGCCCGAAAACGCGTTTTCCGGTGAAAACGCACACCACGGCTCTTTCTGAGAAAAAGCAAGCACGGAGGACGAGAACCGCTTTTGCCCTGCGTAGCGTTCCGGGCAGCGGGTAGAACCAGGCAGAGAATTCCCGGCTAGCAGCTTCCCTGTGGCGGGGAAGTGCAAACGTACACGTTTTCGGCCGAAAACGCGCTTTCCGTCGAAAACGCACAACACGGCTCTTTCTGAGAAAAAGCAAGCACGGAGGACGAGAACCGCTTTTGCCCTGCGTAGCGTTCCGGGCAGCGGGTAGAACCAGGCAGAGAATTCCCGGCTAGCAGCTTCCCTGTGGCGGGGAAGTGCAAACGTACACGTTTTCGGCCGAAAACGCGTTTTCTGGCGAAAACGCACACCACGGCTCTTTCTGAGAAAAAGCAAGCACGGAGGACGAGAACCGCTTTTGCCCTGCGTAGCGTTCCGGGCAGCGGGTAGAACCAGTCAGAGAATTCCCGGCTAGCAGCTTCCTTGTGGCGGGGAAGTGCAAACGTACACGTTTTCGGCCGAAAACGCGTTTTCCGGCGAAAAGGCACACCACGGCTCTTTCTGAGAAAAAGCAAGCACGGAGGACGAGAACCGCTTTTGCCCTGCGTAGCGTTCCGGGCAGCGGGTAGAACCAGGCAGAGAATTCCCGGCTAGCAGCTTCCCTGTGGCGGGGAAGTGCAAACGTACACGTTTTCGGCTGAAAACGCGTTTTCCGGCGAAAACGCACAACACGGCTCTTTCTGAGAAAAAGCAAGCACGGAGGACGAGAACCGCTTTTGCCCTGCGTAGCGTTCCGGGCAGCGGGTAGAACCAGGCAGAGAATTCCCGGCTAGCAGCTTCCCTGTGGCGGGGAAGTGCAAACGTACACGTTTTCGGCCGAAAACGCGTTTTCCGGCGAAAAGGCACACCACGGCTCTTTCTGAGAAAAAGCAAGCACGGAGGACGAGAACCGCTTTTGCCCTGCGTAGCGTTCCGGGCAGCGGGTAGAACCAGGCAGAGAATTCCCGGCTAGCAGCTTCCCTGTGGCGGGGAAGTGCAAACGTACACGTTTTCGGCCGAAAACGCGTTTTCCGGCGAAAAGGCACACCACGGCTCTGTCTGAGAAAAAGCAAGCACGGAGGACGAGAACCGCTTTTGCCCTGCGTAGCGTTCCGGGCAGCGGGTAGAACCAGGCAGAGAATTCCCGGCTAGCAGCTTCCCTGTGGCGGGGAAGTGCAAACGTACACGTTTTCGCCCGAAAACGCGTTTTCCAGCGAAAACGCACACCACGGCTCTTTCTGAGAAAAAGCAAGCACGGAGGACGAGAACCGCTTTTGCCCTGCGTAGCGTTCCGGGCAGCGGGTAGAACCAGGCAGAGAATTCCCGGCTAGCAGCTTCCCTGTGGCGGGGAAGTGCAAACGTACACGTTTTCGGCCGAAAACGCGTTTTCCGGCGAAAACGGACACCACGGCTCCTTCTGAGAAAAAGCAAGCACGGAGGACGAGAACCGCTTTTGCCCTGCGTAGCGTTCCGGGCAGCGGGTAGAACCAGGCAGAGAATTCCCGGCTAGCAGCTTCCCTGTGGCGGGGAATTGCAAACGTACACGTTTTCGGCCGAAAACGCGTTTTCCGTCGAAAACGCACAACACGGCTCTTTCTGAGAAAAAGCAAGCACGGAGGACGAGAACCGCTTTTGCCCTGCGTAGCGTTCCGGGCAGCGGGTAGAACCAGGCAGAGAATTCCCGGCTAGCAGCTTCCCTGTGGCGGGGAAGTGCAAACGTACACGTTTTCGGCCGAAAACGCGTTTTCCGGCGAAAAGGCACACCACGGCTCTTTCTGAGAAAAAGCAAGCACGGAGGACGAGAACCGCTTTTGCCCTGCGTAGCGTTCCGGGCAGCGGGTAGAACCAGGCAGAGAATTCCCGGCTAGCAGCTTCCCTGTGGCGGGGAAGTGCAAACGTACACGTTTTCAGCCAAAAACGCGTTTTCCGGTGAAAACGCACACCACGGCTCTTTCTGAGAAAAAGCAAGCACGGAGGACGAGAACCGCTTTTGCCCTGCGTAGCGTTCCGGGCAGCGGGTAGAACCAGGCAGAGAATTCCCGGCTAGCAGCTTCCCTGTGGCGGGGAAGTGCAAACGTACACGTTTTCGGCCGAAAACGCGTTTTCCGGCGAAAAGGCACACCACAGCTCTTTCTGAGAAAAAGCAAGCACGGAGGACGAGAACCGCTTTTGCCCTGCGTAGCGTTCCGGGCAGCGGGTAGAACCAGGCAGAGAATTCCCGGCTAGCAGCTTCCCTGTGGCGGGGAAGTGCAAACGTACACGTTTTCGGCCGAAAACGCGTTTTCCGGCGAAAACGCACACCACGGCTCTTTCTGAGAAAAAGCAAGCACGGAGGACGAGAACCGCTTTTGCCCTGCGTAGCGTTCCGGGCAGCGGGTAGAACCAGGCAGAGAATTCCCGGCTAGCAGCTTCCCTGTGGCGGGGAAGTGCAAACGTACACGTTTTCGGCCGAAAACGCGTTTTCCGGCGAAAAGGCACACCACGGCTCTTTCTGAGAAAAAGCAAGCACGGAGGACGAGAACCGCTTTTGCCCTGCGTAGCGTTCCGGGCAGCGGGTAGAACCAGGCAGAGAATTCCCGGCTAGCAGCTTCCCTGTGGCGGGGAAGTGCAAACGTACACGTTTTCGGCCGAAAACGCGTTTTCCGGCGAAAAGGCACACCACGGCTCTTTCTGAGAAAAAGCAAGCACGGAGGACGAGAACAGCTTTTGCCCTGCGTAGCGTTCCGGGCAGCGGGTAGAACCAGGCAGAGAATTCCCGGCTAGCAGCTTCCCTGTGGCGGGGAAGTGCAAACGTACACGTTTTCAGCCAAAAACGCGTTTTCCGGTGAAAACGCACACCACGGCTCTTTCTGAGAAAAAGCAAGCACGGAGGACGAGAACCGCTTTTGCCCTGCGTAGCGTTCCGGGCAGCGGGTAGAACCAGGCAGAGAATTCCCGGCTAGCAGCTTCCCTGTGGCGGGGAAGTGCAAACGTACACGTTTTCGGCTGAAAACGCGTTTTCCGGCGAAAACGCACACCACGGCTCTTTCTGAGAAAAAGCAAGCACGGAGGACGAGAACCGCTTTTGCCCTGCGTAGCGTTCCGGGCAGCGGGTAGAACCAGGCAGAGAATTCCCGGCTAGCAGCTTCCCTGTGGCGGGGAAGTGCAAACGTACACGTTTTCGGCCGAAAACGCGTTTTCCGGCGAAAAGGCACACCACAGCTCTTTCTGAGAAAAAGCAAGCACGGAGGACGAGAACCGCTTTTGCCCTGCGTAGCGTTCCGGGCAGCGGGTAGAACCAGGCAGAGAATTCCCGGCTAGCAGCTTCCCTGTGGCGGGGAAGTGCAAACGTACACGTTTTCGGCCGAAAACGCGTTTTCCGGCGAAAACGCACACCACGGCTCTTTCTGAGAAAAAGCAAGCACGGAGGACGAGAACCGCTTTTGCCCTGCGTAGCGTTCCGGGCAGCGGGTAGAACCAGGCAGAGAATTCCCGGCTAGCAGCTTCCCTGTGGCGGGGAAGTGCAAACGTACACGTTTTCGGCCGAAAACGCGTTTTCCGCCGAAAACGCACACCACGGCTCTTTCTGAGAAAAAGCAAGCACGGAGGACGAGAACCGCTTTTGCCCTGCGTAGCGTTCCGGGCAGCGGGTAGAACCAGGCAGAGAATTCCCGGCTAGCAGCTTCCCTGTGGCGGGGAAGTGCAAACGTACACGTTTTCGGCAGAAAACGCGTTTTCCGGCGAAAACGCACAACACGGCTCTTTCTGAGAAAAAGCAAGCACGGAGGACGAGAACCGCTTTTGCCCTGCGTAGCGTTCCGGGCAGCGGGTAGAACCAGGCAGAGAATTCCCGGCTAGCAGCTTCCCTGTGGCGGGGAAGTGCAAACGTACACGTTTTCGGCCGAAAACGCGTTTTGCAGCGAAAAGGCACACCACGGCTCTTTCTGAGAAAAAGCAAGCACGGAGGACGAGAACCGCTTTTGCCCTGCGTAGCGTTCCGGGCAGCGGGTAGAACCAGGCAGAGAATTCCCGGCTAGCAGCTTCCCTGTGGCGGGGAAGTGCAAAGGTACACGTTTTCGGCCGAAAACGCGTTTTCCGGCGAAAACGCACACCACGGCTCTGTCTGAGAAAAAGCAAGCACGGAGGACGAGAACCGCTTTTGCCCTGCGTAGCGTTCCGGGCAGCGGGTAGAACCAGGCAGAGAATTCCCGGCTGGCAGCTTCCCTGTGGCGGGGAAGTGCAAACGTACACGTTTTCGGCGGAAAACGCGTTTTCCGGCGAAAACGCACACCACGGCTCTTTCTGAGAAAAAGCAAGCACGGAGGACGAGAACCGCTTTTGCCCTGCGTAGCGTTCCGGGCAGCGGGTAGAACCAGGCAGAGAATTCCCGGCTAGCAGCTTCCCTGTGGCGGGGAAGTGCAAACGTACACGTTTTCGGCCGAAAACGCGTTTTCCGGCGAAAACGCACACCACGGCTCTTTCTGAGAAAAAGCAAGCACGGAGGACGAGAACCGCTTTTGCCCTGCGTAGCGTTCCGGGCAGCGGGTAGAACCAGGCAGAGAATTCCCGGCTAGCAGCTTCCCTGTGGCGGGGAAGTGCAAACGTACACGTTTTCGCCCGAAAACGCGTTTTCCGGTGAAAACGCACACCACGGCTCTTTCTGAGAAAAAGCAAGCACGGAGGACGAGAACCGCTTTTGCCCTGCGTAGCGTTCCGGGCAGCGGGTAGAACCAGGCAGAGAATTCCCGGCTAGCAGCTTCCCTGTGGCGGGGAAGTGCAAACGTACACGTTTTCGGCCGAAAACGCGTTTTCCGGCGAAAACGCACACCACGGCTCTGTCTGAGAAAAAGCAAGCACGGAGGACGAGAACCGCTTTTGCCCTGCGTAGCGTTCCGGGCAGCGGGTAGAACCAGGCAGAGAATTCCCGGCTAGCAGCTTCCCTGTGGCGGGGAAGTGCAAACGTACACGTTTTCGGCCGAAAACGCGTTTTCCGGTGAAAACGCACACCACGGCTCTTTCTGAGAAAAAGCAAGCACGGAGGACGAGAACCGCTTTTGCCCTGCGTAGCGTTCCGGGCAGCGGGTAGAACCAGGCAGAGAATTCCCGGCTAGCAGCTTCCCTGTGGCGGGGAAGTGCAAACGTACACGTTTTCGGCCGAAAACGCGCTTTCCGTCGAAAACGCACAACACGGCTCTTTCTGAGAAAAAGCAAGCACGGAGGACGAGAACCGCTTTTGCCCTGCGTAGCGTTCCGGGCAGCGGGTAGAACCAGGCAGAGAATTCCCGGCTAGCAGCTTCCCTGTGGCGGGGAAGTGCAAACGTACACGTTTTCGGCCGAAAACGCGTTTTCCGGCGAAAAGGCACACCACGGCTCTTTCTGAGAAAAAGCAAGCACGGAGGACGAGAACCACTTTTGCCCTGCGTAGCGTTCCGGGCAGCGGGTAGAACCAGGCAGAGAATTCCCGGCTAGCAGCTTCCCTGTGGCGGGGAAGTGCAAACGTACACGTTTTCGGCCGAAAACGCGTTTTCCGGCGAAAACGCACACCACGGCTCTTTCTGAGAAAAAGCAAGCACGGAGGACGAGAACCGCTTTTGCCCTGCGTAGCGTTCCGGGCAGCGGGTAGAACCAGGCAGAGAATTCCCGGCTAGCAGCTTCCCTGTGGCGGGGAAGTGCAAACGTACACGTTTTCGGCCGAAAACGCGTTTTGCAGCGAAAAGGCACACCACGGCTCTTTCTGAGAAAAAGCAAGCACGGAGGACGAGAACCGCTTTTGCCCTGCGTAGCGTTCCGGGCAGCGGGTAGAACCAGGCAGAGAATTCCCGGCTAGCAGCTTCCCTGTGGCGGGGAAGTGCAAAGGTACACGTTTTCGGCCGAAAACGCGTTTTCCGGCGAAAACGCACACCACGGCTCTGTCTGAGAAAAAGCAAGCACGGAGGACGAGAACCGCTTTTGCCCTGCGTAGCGTTCCGGGCAGCGGGTAGAACCAG
The DNA here is from genome assembly GCF_965140245.1 of Athene noctua. Taxonomy (NCBI): domain Eukaryota; kingdom Metazoa; phylum Chordata; class Aves; order Strigiformes; family Strigidae; genus Athene; species Athene noctua. The sequence continues at coordinate 5,101 of NW_027438048.1, read as the reverse complement.
GCAGAGAATTCCCGGCTGGCAGCTTCCCTGTGGCGGGGAAGTGCAAACGTACACGTTTTCGGCGGAAAACGCGTTTTCCGGCGAAAACGCACACCACGGCTCTTTCTGAGAAAAAGCAAGCACGGAGGACGAGAACCGCTTTTGCCCTGCGTAGCGTTCCGGGCAGCGGGTAGAACCAGGCAGAGAATTCCCGGCTAGCAGCTTCCCTGTGGCGGGGAAGTGCAAACGTACACGTTTTCGGCCGAAAACGCGTTTTCCGGCGAAAAGGCACACCACGGCTCTTTCTGAGAAAAAGCAAGCACGGAGGACGAGAACCGCTTTTGCCCTGCGTAGCGTTCCGGGCAGCGGGTAGAACCAGGCAGAGAATTCCCGGCTAGCAGCTTCCCTGTGGCGGGGAAGTGCAAACGTACACGTTTTCGCCCGAAAACGCGTTTTCCGGTGAAAACGCACACCACGGCTCTTTCTGAGAAAAAGCAAGCACGGAGGACGAGAACCGCTTTTGCCCTGCGTAGCGTTCCGGGCAGCGGGTAGAACCAGGCAGAGAATTCCCGGCTAGCAGCTTCCCTGTGGCGGGGAAGTGCAAACGTACACGTTTTCGGCCGAAAACGCGTTTTCCGGCGAAAACGCACACCACGGCTCTGTCTGAGAAAAAGCAAGCACGGAGGACGAGAACCGCTTTTGCCCTGCGTAGCGTTCCGGGCAGCGGGTAGAACCAGGCAGAGAATTCCCGGCTAGCAGCTTCCCTGTGGCGGGGAAGTGCAAACGTACACGTTTTCGGCCGAAAACGCGTTTTCCGGTGAAAACGCACACCACGGCTCTTTCTGAGAAAAAGCAAGCACGGAGGACGAGAACCGCTTTTGCCCTGCGTAGCGTTCCGGGCAGCGGGTAGAACCAGGCAGAGAATTCCCGGCTAGCAGCTTCCCTGTGGCGGGGAAGTGCAAACGTACACGTTTTCGGCCGAAAACGCGCTTTCCGTCGAAAACGCACAACACGGCTCTTTCTGAGAAAAAGCAAGCACGGAGGACGAGAACCGCTTTTGCCCTGCGTAGCGTTCCGGGCAGCGGGTAGAACCAGGCAGAGAATTCCCGGCTAGCAGCTTCCCTGTGGCGGGGAAGTGCAAACGTACACGTTTTCGGCCGAAAACGCGTTTTCCGGCGAAAACGCACACCACGGCTCTGTCTGAGAAAAAGCAAGCACGGAGGACGAGAACCACTTTTGCCCTGCGTAGCGTTCCGGGCAGCGGGTAGAACCAGGCAGAGAATTCCCGGCTAGCAGCTTCCCTGTGGCGGGGAAGTGCAAACGTACACGTTTTCGGCCGAAAACGCGTTTTCCGGCGAAAACGCACACCACGGCTCTTTCTGAGAAAAAGCAAGCACGGAGGACGAGAACCGCTTTTGCCCTGCGTAGCGTTCCGGGCAGCGGGTAGAACCAGTCAGAGAATTCCCGGCTAGCAGCTTCCTTGTGGCGGGGAAGTGCAAACGTACACGTTTTCGGCCGAAAACGCGTTTTCCGGCGAAAAGGCACACCACGGCTCTTTCTGAGAAAAAGCAAGCACGGAGGACGAGAACCGCTTTTGCCCTGCGTAGCGTTCCGGGCAGCGGGTAGAACCAGGCAGAGAATTCCCGGCTAGCAGCTTCCCTGTGGCGGGGAAGTGCAAACGTACACGTTTTCGGCTGAAAACGCGTTTTCCGGCGAAAACGCACAACACGGCTCTTTCTGAGAAAAAGCAAGCACGGAGGACGAGAACCGCTTTTGCCCTGCGTAGCGTTCCGGGCAGCGGGTAGAACCAGGCAGAGAATTCCCGGCTAGCAGCTTCCCTGTGGCGGGGAAGTGCAAACGTACACGTTTTCGGCCGAAAACGCGTTTTCCGGCGAAAAGGCACACCACGGCTCTTTCTGAGAAAAAGCAAGCACGGAGGACGAGAACCGCTTTTGCCCTGCGTAGCGTTCCGGGCAGCGGGTAGAACCAGGCAGAGAATTCCCGGCTAGCAGCTTCCCTGTGGCGGGGAAGTGCAAACGTACACGTTTTCGGCCGAAAACGCGTTTTACGGCGAAAAGGCACACCACGGCTCTGTCTGAGAAAAAGCAAGCACGGAGGACGAGAACCGCTTTTGCCCTGCGTAGCGTTCCGGGCAGCGGGTAGAACCAGGCAGAGAATTCCCGGCTAGCAGCTTCCCTGTGGCGGGGAAGTGCAAACGTACACGTTTTCGCCCGAAAACGCGTTTTCCGGTGAAAACGCACACCACGGCTCTTTCTGAGAAAAAGCAAGCACGGAGGACGAGAACCGCTTTTGCCCTGCGTAGCGTTCCGGGCAGCGGGTAGAACCAGGCAGAGAATTCCCGGCTAGCAGCTTCCCTGTGGCGGGGAAGTGCAAACGTACACGTTTTCGGCCGAAAACGCGTTTTCCGGCGAAAACGGACACCACGGCTCCTTCTGAGAAAAAGCAAGCACGGAGGACGAGAACCGCTTTTGCCCTGCGTAGCGTTCCGGGCAGCGGGTAGAACCAGGCAGAGAATTCCCGGCTAGCAGCTTCCCTGTGGCGGGGAAGTGCAAACGTACACGTTTTCGGCCGAAAACGCGTTTTCCGTCGAAAACGCACAACACGGCTCTTTCTGAGAAAAAGCAAGCACGGAGGACGAGAACCGCTTTTGCCCTGCGTAGCGTTCCGGGCAGCGGGTAGAACCAGGCAGAGAATTCCCGGCTAGCAGCTTCCCTGTGGCGGGGAAGTGCAAACGTACACGTTTTCGGCCGAAAACGCGTTTTCCGGCGAAAAGGCACACCACGGCTCTTTCTGAGAAAAAGCAAGCACGGAGGACGAGAACCGCTTTTGCCCTGCGTAGCGTTCCGGGCAGCGGGTAGAACCAGGCAGAGAATTCCCGGCTAGCAGCTTCCCTGTGGCGGGGAAGTGCAAACGTACACGTTTTCAGCCAAAAACGCGTTTTCCGGTGAAAACGCACACCACGGCTCTTTCTGAGAAAAAGCAAGCACGGAGGACGAGAACCGCTTTTGCCCTGCGTAGCGTTCCGGGCAGCGGGTAGAACCAGGCAGAGAATTCCCGGCTAGCAGCTTCCCTGTGGCGGGGAAGTGCAAACGTACACGTTTTCGGCTGAAAACGCGTTTTCCGGCGAAAACGCACAACACGGCTCTTTCTGAGAAAAAGCAAGCACGGAGGACGAGAACCGCTTTTGCCCTGCGTAGCGTTCCGGGCAGCGGGTAGAACCAGGCAGAGAATTCCCGGCTAGCAGCTTCCCTGTGGCGGGGAAGTGCAAACGTACACGTTTTCGGCCGAAAACGCGTTTTCCGGCGAAAAGGCACACCACAGCTCTTTCTGAGAAAAAGCAAGCACGGAGGACGAGAACCGCTTTTGCCCTGCGTAGCGTTCCGGGCAGCGGGTAGAACCAGGCAGAGAATTCCCGGCTAGCAGCTTCCCTGTGGCGGGGAAGTGCAAACGTACACGTTTTCGGCCGAAAACGCGTTTTCCGGCGAAAACGCACACCACGGCTCTTTCTGAGAAAAAGCAAGCACGGAGGACGAGAACCGCTTTTGCCCTGCGTAGCGTTCCGGGCAGCGGGTAGAACCAGGCAGAGAATTCCCGGCTAGCAGCTTCCCTGTGGCGGGGAAGTGCAAACGTACACGTTTTCGTCCGAAAACGCGTTTTCCGGCGAAAAGGCACACCACGGCTCTTTCTGAGAAAAAGCAAGCACGGAGGACGAGAACCGCTTTTGCCCTGCGTAGCGTTCCGGGCAGCGGGTAGAACCAGGCAGAGAATTCCCGGCTAGCAGCTTCCCTGTGGCGGGGAAGTGCAAACGTACACGTTTTCGGCCGAAAACGCGTTTTCCGGCGAAAACGCACACCACGGCTCTTTCTGAGAAAAAGCAAGCACGGAGGACGAGAACCGCTTTTGCCCTGCGTAGCGTTCCGGGCAGCGGGTAGAACCAGGCAGAGAATTCCCGGCTAGCAGCTTCCCTGTGGCGGGGAAGTGCAAACGTACACGTTTTCGGCCGAAAACGCGTTTTCCGGCGAAAACGCACACCACGGCTCTTTCTGAGAAAAAGCAAGCACGGAGGACGAGAACCGCTTTTGCCCTGCGTAGCGTTCCGGGCAGCGGGTAGAACCAGGCAGAGAATTCCCGGCTAGCAGCTTCCCTGTGGCGGGGAAGTGCAAACGTACACGTTTTCGGCCGAAAACGCGTTTTCCGGCGAAAACGCACACCACGGCTCTTTCTGAGAAAAAGCAAGCACGGAGGACGAGAACCGCTTTTGCCCTGCGTAGCGTTCCGGGCAGCGGGTAGAACCAGGCAGAGAATTCCCGGCTAGCAGCTTCCCTGTGGCGGGGAAGTGCAAACGTACACGTTTTCGGCCGAAAACGCGTTTTCCGGCGAAAAGGCACACCACAGCTCTTTCTGAGAAAAAGCAAGCACGGAGGACGAGAACCGCTTTTGCCCTGCGTAGCGTTCCGGGCAGCGGGTAGAACCAGGCAGAGAATTCCCGGCTAGCAGCTTCCCTGTGGCGGGGAAGTGCAAACGTACACGTTTTCGGCCGAAAACGCGTTTTCCGGCGAAAACGCACACCACGGCTCTTTCTGAGAAAAAGCAAGCACGGAGGACGAGAACCGCTTTTGCCCTGCGTAGCGTTCCGGGCAGCGGGTAGAACCAGGCAGAGAATTCCCGGCTAGCAGCTTCCCTGTGGCGGGGAAGTGCAAACGTACACGTTTTCGGCCGAAAACGCGTTTTCCGGCGAAAACGCACACCACGGCTCTTTCTGAGAAAAAGCAAGCACGGAGGACGAGAACCGCTTTTGCCCTGCGTAGCGTTCCGGGCAGCGGGTAGAACCAGGCAGAGAATTCCCGGCTAGCAGCTTCCCTGTGGCGGGGAAGTGCAAACGTACACGTTTTCGGCCGAAAACGCGTTTTCCGGCGAAAACGCACACCACGGCTCTTTCTGAGAAAAAGCAAGCACGGAGGACGAGAACCGCTTTTGCCCTGCGTAGCGTTCCGGGCAGCGGGTAGAACCAGGCAGAGAATTCCCGGCTAGCAGCTTCCCTGTGGCGGGGAAGTGCAAACGTACACGTTTTCGGCCGAAAACGCGTTTTCCGGCGAAAACG
>NW_027438047.1:0-41073 GCF_965140245.1 Athene noctua | reverse complement strand
AAAACACGTTTTCCGGCGAAAACGCACACCACGGCTCTTTCTGAGAAAAAGCAAGCACGGAGGACGAGAACCGCTTTTGCCCTGCGTAGCGTTCCGGGCAGCGGGTAGAACCAGGCAGAGAATTCCCGGCTAGCAGCTTCCCTGTGGCGGGGAAGTGCAAACGTAGACGTTTTCGGCCGAAAACGCGTTTTCCGGCGAAAACGCACACCACGGCTCTTTCTGAGAAAAAGCAAGCACGGAGGACGAGAACCGCTTTTGCCCTGCGTAGCGTTCCGGGCAGCGGGTAGAACCAGGCAGAGAATTCCCGGCTAGCAGCTTCCCTGTGGCGGGGAAGTGCAAACGTACACGTTTTCGGCCGAAAACGCGTTTTCCGGCGAAAACGCACACCACGGCTCTCTCTGAGAAAAAGCAAGAACGGAGGACGAGAACCGCTTTTGCCCTGCGTAGCGTTCCGGGCAGCGGGTAGAACCAGGCAGAGAATTCCCGGCTAGAAGCTTCCCTGTGGCGGGGAAGTGCAAACGTACACGTTTTCGGCCGAAAACGCGTTTTCCGGCGAAAACGCACACCACGGCTCTTTCTGAGAAAAAGCAAGCACGGAGGACGAGAACCGCTTTTGCCCTGCGTAGCGTTCCGGGCAGCGGGTAGAACCAGGCAGAGAATTCCCGGCTAGCAGCTTCCCTGTGGCGGGGAAGTGCAAACGTACACGTTTTCGGCCGAAAACACGTTTTCCGGCGAAAACGCACACCACGGCTCTTTCTGAGAAAAAGCAAGCACGGAGGACGAGAACCGCTTTTGCCCTGCGTAGCGTTCCGGGCAGCGGGTAGAACCAGGCAGAGAATTCCCGGCTAGCAGCTTCCCTGTGGCGGGGAAGTGCAAACGTAGACGTTTTCGGCCGAAAACGCGTTTTCCGGCGAAAACGCACACCACGGCTCTCTCTGAGAAAAAGCAAGCACGGAGGACGAGAACCGCTTTTGCCCTGCGTAGCGTTCCGGGCAGCGGGTAGAACCAGGCAGAGAATTCCCGGCTAGAAGCTTCCCTGTGGCGGGGAAGTGCAAACGTACACGTTTTCGGCCGAAAACGCGTTTTCCGGCGAAAACGCACACCACGGCTCTTTCTGAGAAAAAGCAAGCACGGAGGACGAGAACCGCTTTTGCCCTGCGTAGCGTTCCGGGCAGCGGGTAGAACCAGGCAGAGAATTCCCGGCTAGCAGCTTCCCTGTGGCGGGGAAGTGCAAACGTACACGTTTTCGGCCGAAAACACGTTTTCCGGCGAAAACGCACACCACGGCTCTTTCTGAGAAAAAGCAAGCACGGAGGACGAGAACCGCTTTTGCCCTGCGTAGCGTTCCGGGCAGCGGGTAGAACCAGGCAGAGAATTCCCGGCTAGCAGCTTCCCTGTGGCGGGGAAGTGCAAACGTAGACGTTTTCGGCCGAAAACGCGTTTTCCGGCGAAAACGCACACCACGGCTCTCTCTGAGAAAAAGCAAGCACGGAGGACGAGAACCGCTTTTGCCCTGCGTAGCGTTCCGGGCAGCGGGTAGAACCAGGCAGAGAATTCCCGGCTAGCAGCTTCCCTGTGGCGGGGAAGTGCAAACGTACACGTTTTCGGCCGAAAACGCGTTTTCCGGCGAAAACGCACACCACGGCTCTCTCTGAGAAAAAGCAAGAACGGAGGACGAGAACCGCTTTTGCCCTGCGTAGCGTTCCGGGCAGCGGGTAGAACCAGGCAGAGAATTCCCGGCTAGAAGCTTCCCTGTGGCGGGGAAGTGCAAACGTACACGTTTTCGGCCGAAAACGCGTTTTCCGGCGAAAACGCACACCACGGCTCTTTCTGAGAAAAAGCAAGCACGGAGGACGAGAACCGCTTTTGCCCTGCGTAGCGTTCCGGGCAGCGGGTAGAACCAGGCAGAGAATTCCCGGCTAGCAGCTTCCCTGTGGCGGGGAAGTGCAAACGTACACGTTTTCGGCCGAAAACGCGTTTTCCGGCGAAAACGCACACCACGGCTCTTTCTGAGAAAAAGCAAGCACGGAGGACGAGAACCGCTTTTGCCCTGCGTAGCGTTCCGGGCAGCGGGTAGAACCAGGCAGAGAATTCCCGGCTAGCAGCTTCCCTGTGGCGGGGAAGTGCAAACGTACACGTTTTCGGCCGAAAACGCGTTTTCCGGCGAAAACGCACACCACGGCTCTTTCTGAGAAAAAGCAAGCACGGAGGACGACAACCGCTTTTGCCCTGCGTAGCGTTCCGGGCAGCGGGTAGAACCAGGCAGAGAATTCCCGGCTAGCAGCTTCCCTGTGGCGGGGAAGTGCAAACGTACACGTTTTCGGCCGAAAACGCGTTTTCCGGCGAAAACGCACACCACGGCTCTTTCTGAGAAAAAGCAAGCACGGAGGACGAGAACCGCTTTTGCCCTGCGTAGCGTTCCGGGCAGCGGGTAGAACCAGGCAGAGAATTCCCGGCTAGCAGCTTCCCTGTGGCGGGGAAGTGCAAACGTACACGTTTTCGGCCGAAAACGCGTTTTCCGGCGAAAACGCACACCACGGCTCTTTCTGAGAAAAAGCAAGCACGGAGGACGACAACCGCTTTTGCCCTGCGTAGCGTTCCGGGCAGCGGGTAGAACCAGGCAGAGAATTCCCGGCTAGCAGCTTCCCTGTGGCGGGGAAGTGCAAACGTACACGTTTTCGGCCGAAAACGCGTTTGCCGGCGAAAACGCACACCACGGCTCTTTCTGAGAAAAAGCAAGCACGGAGGACGAGAACCGCTTTTGCCCTGCGTAGCGTTCCGGGCAGCGGGTAGAACCAGGCGGAGAATTCCAGGCTAGCAGCTTCCCTGTGGCGGGGAAGTACAAACGTACACGTTTTCGGCCGAAAACGCGTTTTCCGGCGAAAACGCACACCACGGCTCTTTCTGAGAAAAAGCAAGCACGGAGGACGAGAACCACTTTTGCCCTGCGTAGCGTTCCGGGCAGCGGGTAGAACCAGGCAGAGAATTCCCGGCTAGCAGCTTCCCTGTGGCGGGGAAGTGCAAACGTACACGTTTTCGGCCGAAAACGCGTTTTCCGGCGAAAACACACACCACGGCTCTTTCTGAGAAAAAGCAAGCACGGAGGACGAGAACCGCTTTTGCCCTGCGTAGCGTTCCGGACAGCGGGTAGAACCAGGCAGAGAATTCCCGGCTAGCAGCTTCCCTGTGGCGGGGAAGTGCAAACGTACACGTTTTCAGCCGAAAACGCGTTTTCCGGCGAAAACGCACACCACGGCTCTTTCTGAGAAAAAGCAAGCACGGAGGACGAGAACCGCTTTTGCCCTGCGTAGCGTTCCGGGCAGCGGGTAGAACCAGGCAGAGAATTCCCGGCTAGCAGCTTCCCTGTGGCGGGGAAGTGCAAACGTACACGTTTTCGGCCGAAAATGCGTTTTCCGGCGAAAACGCACACCACGGCTCTTTCTGAGAAAAAGCAAGCACGGAGGACGACAACCGCTTTTGCCCTGCGTAGCGTTCCGGGCAGCGGGTAGAACCAGGCAGAGAATTCCCGGCTAGCAGCTTCCCTGTGGCGGGGAAGTGCAAACGTACACGTTTTCGGCCGAAAACGCGTTTTCCGGCGAAAACGCACACCACGGCTCTCTCTGAGAAAAAGCAGGCACGGAGGACGAGAACCGCTTTTGCCCTGTGTAGCGTTCCGGGCAGCGGGTAGAACCAGGCAGAGAATTCCCGGCTAGCAGCTTCCCTGTGGCGGGGAAGTGCAAACGTACACGTTTTCGGCCGAAAACGCGTTTTCCGGCGAAAACGCACACCACGGCTCTCTCTGAGAAAAAGCAAGCACGGAGGACGAGAACCGCTTTTGCCCTGCGTAGCGTTCCGGGCAGCGGGTAGAACCAGGCAGAGAATTCCCGGCTAGCAGCTTCCCTGTGGCGGGGAAGTGCAAACGTACACGTTTTCGGCCGAAAACGCGTTTTCCGGCGAAAACGCACACCACGGCTCTCTCTGAGAAAAAGCAAGCACGGAGGACGAGAACCGCTTTTGCCCTGCGTAGCGTTCCGGGCAGCGGGTAGAACCAGGCAGAGAATTCCCGGCTAGCAGCTTCCCTGTGGCGGGGAAGTGCAAACGTACACGTTTTCGGCCGAAAACGCGTTTTCCGGCTAAAACGCACACCACGGCTCTCTCTGAGAAAAAGCAAGCACGGAGGACGAGAACCGCTTTTGCCCTGCGTAGCGTTCCGGGCAGCGGGTAGAACCAGGCAGAGAATTCCCGGCTAGCAGCTTCCCTGTGGCGGGGAAGTGCAAACGTACACGTTTTCGGCCGAAAACGCGTTTTCCGGCGAAAACGCACACCACGGCTCTTTCTGAGAAAAAGCAAGCACGGAGGACGAGAACCGCTTTTGCCCTGCGTAGCGTTCCGGGCAGCGGGTAGAACCAGGCAGAGAATTCCCGGCTAGCAGCTTCCCTGTGGCGGGGAAGTGCAAACGTATACGTTTTCGGCCGAAAACGCGTTTTCCGGCGAAAACGCACACCACGGCTCTTTCTGAGAAAAAGCAAGCACGGAGGACGAGAACCGCTTTTGCCCTGCGTAGCGTTCCGGGCAGCGGGTAGAACCAGGCGGAGAATTCCCGGCTAGCAGCTTCCCTGTGGCGGGGAAGTGCAAACGTACACGTTTTCGGCCGAAAACGCGTTTTCCGGCGAAAACGCACACCACGGCTCTTTCTGAGAAAAAGCAAGCACGGAGGAGGAGAAACGCTTTTGCCCTGCGTAGCGTTCCGGGCAGCGGGTAGAACCAGGCGGAGAATTCCCGGCTAGCAGCTTCCCTGTGGCGGGGAAGTGCAAACGTACACGTTTTCGGCCGAAAACGCGTTTTCCGGCGAAAACGCACACCACGGCTCTTTCTGAGAAAAAGCAAGCACGGAGGACGAGAACCGCTTTTGCCCTGCGTAGCGTTCCGGGCAGCGGGTAGAACCAGGCAGAGAATTCCCGGCTAGCAGCTTCCCTGTGACGGGGAATTGCAAACGTACACGTTTTCGGCCGAAAACGCGTTTTCCGGCGAAAACGCACACCACGGCTCTCTCTGAGAAAAAGCAAGCACGGAGGACGAGAACCGCTTTTGCCCTGCGTAGCCTTCCGGGCAGCGGGTAGAACCAGGCAGAGAATTCCCGGCTAGCAGCTTCCCTGTGGCGGGGAAGTGCAAACGTACACGTTTTCGGCCGAAAACGCGTTTTCCGGCGAAAACGCACACCACGGCTCTCTCTGAGAAAAAGCAAGCACGGAGGACGAGAACCGCTTTTGCCCTGCGTAGCGTTCCGGGCAGCGGGTAGAACCAGGCAGAGAATTCCCGGCTAGCAGCTTCCCTGTGGCGGGGAAGTGCAAACGTACACTTTTTCGGCCGAAAACGCGTTTTCCGGCTAAAATGCACACCACGGCTCTCTCTGAGAAAAAGCAAGCACGGAGGACGAGAACCGCTTTTGCCCTGCGTAGCGTTCCGGGCAGCGGGTAGAACCAGGCAGAGAATTCCCGGCTAGCAGCTTCCCTGTGGCGGGGAAGTGCAAACGTACACGTTTTCGGCCGAAAACGCGTTTTCCGGCGAAAAAGCACGCACCGGCTCTTTCTGAGAAAAAGCAAGCATGGAGGATGACAACAGCTTTTGCCCTGCGTAGCGTTCCGGGCAGCGGGTAGAACCAGGCAGAGAATTCCCGGCTAGCAGCTTCCCTGTGGCGGGGAAGTGCAAACGTACACGTTTTCGGCCGAAAACGCGTTTTCCGGCGAAAACGCACACCACGGCTCTTTCTGAGAAAAAGCAAGCACGGAGGACGAGAACCGCTTTTGCCCTGCGTAGCGTTCCGGGCAGCGGGTAGAACCAGGCAGAGAATTCCCGGCTAGCAGCTTCCCTGTGGCGGGGAAGTGCAAACGTACACGTTTTCGGCCGAAAACACGTTTTCCGGCGAAAACGCACACCACGGCTCTTTCTGAGAAAAAGCAAGCACGGAGGACGAGAACCGCTTTTGCCCTGCGTAGCGTTCCGGGCAGCGGGTAGAACCAGGCAGAGAATTCCCGGCTAGCAGCTTCCCTGTGGCGGGGAAGTGCAAACGTACACGTTTTCGGCCGAAAACGCGTTTTCCGGCGAAAACGCACACCACGGCTCTCTCTGAGAAAAAGCAAGCACGGAGGACGAGAACCGCTTTTGCCCTGCGTAGCGTTCCGGGCAGCGGGTAGAACCAGGCAGAGAATTCCCGGCTAGCAGCTTCCCTGTGGCGGGGAAGTGCAAACGTACACGTTTTCGGCCGAAAACGCGTTTTCCGGCGAAAACGCACACCACGGCTCTCTCTGAGAAAAAGCAAGAACGGAGGACGAGAACCGCTTTTGCCCTGCGTAGCGTTCCGGGCAGCGGGTAGAACCAGGCAGAGAATTCCCGGCTAGAAGCTTCCCTGTGGCGGGGAAGTGCAAACGTACACGTTTTCGGCCGAAAACGCGTTTTCCGGCGAAAACGCACACCACGGCTCTTTCTGAGAAAAAGCAAGCACGGAGGACGAGAACCGCTTTTGCCCTGCGTAGCCTTCCGGGCAGCGGGTAGAACCAGGCAGAGAATTCCCGGCTAGCAGCTTCCCTGTGGCGGGGAAGTGCAAACGTACACGTTTTCGGCCGAAAACGCGTTTTCCGGCGAAAACGCACACCACGGCTCTTTCTGAGAAAAAGCAAGCACGGAGGACGAGAACCGCTTTTGCCCTGCGTAGCGTTCCGGGCAGCGGGTAGAACCAGGCAGAGAATTCCCGGCTAGCAGCTTCCCTGTGGCGGGGAAGTGCAAACGTACACGTTTTCGGCCGAAAACGCGTTTTCCGGCGAAAACGCACACCACGGCTCTTTCTGAGAAAAAGCAAGCACGGAGGACGAGAACCGCTTTTGCCCTGCGTAGCGTTCCGGGCAGCGGGTAGAACCAGGCAGAGAATTCCCGGCTAGCAGCTTCCCTGTGGCGGGGAAGTGCAAACGTACACGTTTTCGGCCGAAAACGCGTTTTCCGGCGAAAACGCACACCACGGCTCTTTCTGAGAAAAAGCAAGCACGGAGGACGAGAACCGCTTTTGCCCTGCGTAGCGTTCCGGGCAGCGGGTAGAACCAGGCAGAGAATTCCCGGCTAGCAGCTTCCCTGTGGCGGGGAAGTGCAAACGTACACGTTTTCGGCCGAAAACGCGTTTTCCGGCGAAAACGCACACCACGGCTCTTTCTGAGAAAAAGCAAGCACGGAGGACGAGAACCGCTTTTGCCCTGCGTAGCGTTCCGGGCAGCGGGTAGAACCAGGCAGAGAATTCCCGGCTAGCAGCTTCCCTGTGGCGGGGAAGTGCAAACGTACACGTTTTCGGCCGAAAACGCGTTTTCCGGCGAAAACGCACACCACGGCTCTTTCTGAGAAAAAGCAAGCACGGAGGACGAGAACTGCTTTTGCCCTGCGTAGCGTTCCGGGCAGCGGGTAGAACCAGGCGGAGAATTCCAGGCTAGCAGCTTCCCTGTGGCAGGGAAGTACAAACGTACACGTTTTCGGCCGAAAACGCGTTTTCCGGCGAAAACGCACACCACGGCTCTTTCTGAGAAAAAGCAAGCACGGAGGACGAGAACCACTTTTGCCCTGCGTAGCGTTCCGGGCAGCGGGTAGAACCAGGCAGAGAATTCCCGGCTAGCAGCTTCCCTGTGGCGGGGAAGTGCAAACGTACACGTTTTCGGCCGAAAACGCGTTTTCCGGCGAAAACACACACCACGGCTCTTTCTGAGAAAAAGCAAGCACGGAGGACGAGAACCGCTTTTGCCCTGCGTAGCGTTCCGGGCAGCGGGTAGAACCAGGCAGAGAATTCCCGGCTAGCAGCTTCCCTGTGGCGGGGAATTGCAAACGTACACGTTTTCGGCCGAAAACGCGTTTTCCGGCGAAAACGCACACCACGGCTCTCTCTGAGAAAAAGCAAGCACGGAGGACGAGAACCGCTTTTGCCCTGCGTAGCGTTCCGGGCAGCGGGTAGAACCAGGCAGAGAATTCCCGGCTAGCAGCTTCCCTGTGGCGGGGAAGTGCAAACGTACACGTTTTCGGCCGAAAACGCGTTTTCCGGCTAAAATGCACACCACGGCTCTCTCTGAGAAAAAGCAAGCACGGAGGACGAGAACCGCTTTTGCCCTGCGTAGCGTTCCGGGCAGCGGGTAGAACCAGGCAGAGAATTCCCGGCTAGCAGCTTCCCTGTGGCGGGGAAGTGCAAACGTACACGTTTTCGGCCGAAAACGCGTTTTCCGGCGAAAAAGCACGCACCGGCTCTTTCTGAGAAAAAGCAAGCATGGAGGATGACAACAGCTTTTGCCCTCCGTAGCGTTCCGGGCAGCGGGTAGAACCAGGCAGAGAATTCCCGGCTAGCAGCTTCCCTGTGGCGGGGAAGTGCAAACGTACACGTTTTCGGCCGAAAACGCGTTTTCCGGCGAAAACGCACACCACGGCTCTTTCTGAGAAAAAGCAAGCACGGAGGACGAGAACCGCTTTTGCCCTGCGTAGCGTTCCGGGCAGCGGGTAGAACCAGGCAGAGAATTCCCGGCTAGCAGCTTCCCTGTGGCGGGGAAGTGCAAACGTACACGTTTTCGGCCGAAAACACGTTTTCCGGCGAAAACGCACACCACGGCTCTTTCTGAGAAAAAGCAAGCACGGAGGACGAGAACCGCTTTTGCCCTGCGTAGCGTTCCGGGCAGCGGGTAGAACCAGGCAGAGAATTCCCGGCTAGCAGCTTCCCTGTGGCGGGGAAGTGCAAACGTACACGTTTTCGGCCGAAAACGCGTTTTCCGGCGAAAACGCACACCACGGCTCTCTCTGAGAAAAAGCAAGCACGGAGGACGAGAACCGCTTTTGCCCTGCGTAGCGTTCCGGGCAGCGGGTAGAACCAGGCAGAGAATTCCCGGCTAGCAGCTTCCCTGTGGCGGGGAAGTGCAAACGTACACGTTTTCGGCCGAAAACGCGTTTTCCGGCGAAAACGCACACCACGGCTCTCTCTGAGAAAAAGCAAGAACGGAGGACGAGAACCGCTTTTGCCCTGCGTAGCGTTCCGGGCAGCGGGTAGAACCAGGCAGAGAATTCCCGGCTAGAAGCTTCCCTGTGGCGGGGAAGTGCAAACGTACACGTTTTCGGCCGAAAACGCGTTTTCCGGCGAAAACGCACACCACGGCTCTTTCTGAGAAAAAGCAAGCACGGAGGACGAGAACCGCTTTTGCCCTGCGTAGCCTTCCGGGCAGCGGGTAGAACCAGGCAGAGAATTCCCGGCTAGCAGCTTCCCTGTGGCGGGGAAGTGCAAACGTACACGTTTTCGGCCGAAAACGCGTTTTCCGGCGAAAACGCACACCACGGCTCTTTCTGAGAAAAAGCAAGCACGGAGGACGAGAACCGCTTTTGCCCTGCGTAGCGTTCCGGGCAGCGGGTAGAACCAGGCAGAGAATTCCCGGCTAGCAGCTTCCCTGTGGCGGGGAAGTGCAAACGTACACGTTTTCGGCCGAAAACGCGTTTGCCGGCGAAAACGCACACCACGGCTCTTTCTGAGAAAAAGCAAGCACGGAGGACGAGAACCGCTTTTGCCCTGCGTAGCGTTCCGGGCAGCGGGTAGAACCAGGCAGAGAATTCCCGGCTAGCAGCTTCCCTGTGGCGGGGAAGTGCAAACGTACACGTTTTCGGCCGAAAACGCGTTTTCCGGCGAAAACGCACACCACGGCTCTTTCTGAGAAAAAGCAAGCACGGAGGACGAGAACCGCTTTTGCCCTGCGTAGCGTTCCGGGCAGCGGGTAGAACCAGGCAGAGAATTCCCGGCTAGCAGCTTCCCTGTGGCGGGGAAGTGCAAACGTACACGTTTTCGGCCGAAAACGCGTTTTCCGGCGAAAACGCACACCACGGCTCTTTCTGAGAAAAAGCAAGCACGGAGGACGAGAACCGCTTTTGCCCTGCGTAGCGTTCCGGGCAGCGGGTAGAACCAGGCAGAGAATTCCCGGCTAGCAGCTTCCCTGTGGCGGGGAAGTGCAAACGTACACGTTTTCGGCCGAAAACGCGTTTTCCGGCGAAAACGCACACCACGGCTCTTTCTGAGAAAAAGCAAGCACGGAGGACGAGAACTGCTTTTGCCCTGCGTAGCGTTCCGGGCAGCGGGTAGAACCAGGCGGAGAATTCCAGGCTAGCAGCTTCCCTGTGGCGGGGAAGTACAAACGTACACGTTTTCGGCCGAAAACGCGTTTTCCGGCGAAAACGCACACCACGGCTCTTTCTGAGAAAAAGCAAGCACGGAGGACGAGAACCACTTTTGCCCTGCGTAGCGTTCCGGGCAGCGGGTAGAACCAGGCAGAGAATTCCCGGCTAGCAGCTTCCCTGTGGCGGGGAAGTGCAAACGTACACGTTTTCGGCCGAAAACGCGTTTTCCGGCGAAAACACACACCACGGCTCTTTCTGAGAAAAAGCAAGCACGGAGGACGAGAACCGCTTTTGCCCTGCGTAGCGTTCCGGGCAGCGGGTAGATCCAGGCAGAGAATTCCCGGCTAGCAGCTTCCCTGTGGCGGGGAAGTGCAAACGTACACGTTTTCGGCCGAAAATGCGTTTTCCGGCGAAAACGCACACCACGGCTCTTTCTGAGAAAAAGCAAGCACGGAGGACGACAACCGCTTTTGCCCTGCGTAGCGTTCCGGGCAGCGGGTAGAACCAGGCAGAGAATTCCCGGCTAGCAGCTTCCCTGTGACGGGGAATTGCAAACGTACACGTTTTCGGCCGAAAACGCGTTTTCCGGCGAAAACGCACACCACGGCTCTCTCTGAGAAAAAGCAAGCACGGAGGACGAGAACCGCTTTTGCCCTGCGTAGCGTTCCGGGCAGCGGGTAGAACCAGGCGGAGAATTCCCGGCTAGCAGCTTCCCTGTGGCGGGGAAGTGCAAACGTACACGTTTTCGGCCGAAAACGCGTTTTCCGGCGAAAACGCACACCACGGCTCTCTCTGAGAAAAAGCAAGCACGGAGGACGAGAACCGCTTTTGCCCTGCGTAGCGTTCCGGGCAGCGGGTAGAACCAGGCAGAGAATTCCCGGCTAGCAGCTTCCCTGTGGCGGGGAAGTGCAAACGTACACGTTTTCGGCCGAAAACGCGTTTTCCGGCGAAAAAGCACGCACCGGCTCTTTCTGAGAAAAAGCAAGCATGGAGGATGACAACAGCTTTTGCCCTGCGTAGCGTTCCGGGCAGCGGGTAGAACCAGGCAGAGAATTCCCGGCTAGCAGCTTCCCTGTGGCGGGGAAGTGCAAACGTACACGTTTTCGGCCGAAAACGCGTTTTCCGGCGAAAACGCACACCACGGCTCTTTCTGAGAAAAAGCAAGCACGGAGGACGACAACCGCTTTTGCCCTGCGTAGCGTTCCGGGCAGCGGGTAGAACCAGGCAGAGAATTCCCGGCTAGCAGCTTCCCTGTGGCGGGGAAGTGCAAACGTACACGTTTTCGGCCGAAAACACGTTTTCCGGCGAAAACGCACACCACGGCTCTTTCTGAGAAAAAGCAAGCACGGAGGACGAGAACCGCTTTTGCCCTGCGTAGCGTTCCGGGCAGCGGGTAGAACCAGGCAGAGAATTCCCGGCTAGCAGCTTCCCTGTGGCGGGGAAGTGCAAACGTACACGTTTTCGGCCGAAAACGCGTTTTCCGGCGAAAACGCACACCACGGCTCTCTCTGAGAAAAAGCAAGCACGGAGGACGAGAACCGCTTTTGCCCTGCGTAGCGTTCCGGGCAGCGGGTAGAACCAGGCAGAGAATTCCCGGCTAGCAGCTTCCCTGTGGCGGGGAAGTGCAAACGTACACGTTTTCGGCCGAAAACGCGTTTTCCGGCGAAAACGCACACCACGGCTCTTTCTGAGAAAAAGCAAGCACGGAGGACGAGAACCGCTTTTGCCCTGCGTAGCGTTCCGGGCAGCGGGTAGAACCAGGCAGAGAATTCCCGGCTAGAAGCTTCCCTGTGGCGGGGAAGTGCAAACGTACACGTTTTCGGCCGAAAACGCGTTTTCCGGCGAAAACGCACACCACGGCTCTTTCTGAGAAAAAGCAAGCACGGAGGACGAGAACCGCTTTTGCCCTGCGTAGCCTTCCGGGCAGCGGGTAGAACCAGGCAGAGAATTCCCGGCTAGCAGCTTCCCTGTGGCGGGGAAGTGCAAACGTACACGTTTTCGGCCGAAAACGCGTTTTCCGGCGAAAACGCACACCACGGCTCTTTCTGAGAAAAAGCAAGCACGGAGGACGAGAACCGCTTTTGCCCTGCGTAGCGTTCCGGGCAGCGGGTAGAACCAGGCAGAGAATTCCCGGCTAGCAGCTTCCCTGTGGCGGGGAAGTGCAAACGTACACGTTTTCGGCCGAAAACGCGTTTTCCGGCGAAAACGCACACCACGGCTCTTTCTGAGAAAAAGCAAGCACGGAGGACGAGAACTGCTTTTGCCCTGCGTAGCGTTCCGGGCAGCGGGTAGAACCAGGCAGAGAATTCCCGGCTAGCAGCTTCCCTGTGGCGGGGAAGTGCAAACGTACACGTTTTCGGCCGAAAACGCGTTTTCCGGCGAAAACGCACACCACGGCTCTTTCTGAGAAAAAGCAAGCACGGAGGAGGAGAACCGCTTTTGCCCTGCGTAGCGTTCCGGGCAGCGGGTAGAACCAGGCAGAGAATTCCCGGCTAGCAGCTTCCCTGTGGCGGGGAAGTGCAAACGTACACGTTTTCGGCCGAAAACGCGTTTTCCGGCGAAAACGCACACCACGGCTCTTTCTGAGAAAAAGCAAGCACGGAGGACGAGAACCGCTTTTGCCCTGCGTAGCGTTCCGGGCAGCGGGTAGAACCAGGCAGAGAATTCCCGGCTAGCAGCTTCCCTGTGGCGGGGAAGTGCAAACGTACACGTTTTCGGCCGAAAACGCGTTTTCCGGCGAAAACGCACACCACGGCTCTTTCTGAGAAAAAGCAAGCACGGAGGACGAGAACTGCTTTTGCCCTGCGTAGCGTTCCGGGCAGCGGGTAGAACCAGGCGGAGAATTCCAGGCTAGCAGCTTCCCTGTGGCGGGGAAGTACAAACGTACACGTTTTCGGCCGAAAACGCGTTTTCCGGCGAAAACGCACACCACGGCTCTTTCTGAGAAAAAGCAAGCACGGAGGACGAGAACCACTTTTGCCCTGCGTAGCGTTCCGGGCAGCGGGTAGAACCAGGCAGAGAATTCCCGGCTAGCAGCTTCCCTGTGGCGGGGAAGTGCAAACGTACACGTTTTCGGCCGAAAACGCGTTTTCCGGCGAAAACACACACCACGGCTCTTTCTGAGAAAAAGCAAGCACGGAGGACGAGAACCGCTTTTGCCCTGCGTAGCGTTCCGGGCAGCGGGTAGAACCAGGCAGAGAATTCCCGGCTAGCAGCTTCCCTGTGGCGGGGAAGTGCAAACGTACACGTTTTCAGCCGAAAACGCGTTTTCCGGCGAAAACGCACACCACGGCTCTTTCTGAGATAAAGCAAGCACGGAGGACGACAACCGCTTTTGCCCTGCGTAGCGTTCCGGGCAGCGGGTAGAACCAGGCAGAGAATTCCCGGCTAGCAGCTTCCCTGTGGCGGGGAAGTGCAAACGTACACGTTTTCGGCCGAAAATGCGTTTTCCGGCGAAAACGCACACCACGGCTCTTTCTGAGAAAAAGCAAGCACGGAGGACGACAACCGCTTTTGCCCTGCGTAGCGTTCCGGGCAGCGGGTAGAACCAGGCAGAGAATTCCCGGCTAGCAGCTTCCCTGTGGCGGGGAAGTGCAAACGTACACGTTTTCGGCCGAAAACGCGTTTTCCGGCGAAAACGCACACCACGGCTCTCTCTGAGAAAAAGCAGGCACGGAGGACGAGAACCGCTTTTGCCCTGCGTAGCGTTCCGGGCAGCGGGTAGAACCAGGCAGAGAATTCCCGGCTAGCAGCTTCCCTGTGGCGGGGAAGTGCAAACGTACACGTTTTCGGCCGAAAACGCGTTTTCCGGCGAAAACGCACACCACGGCTCTTTCTGAGAAAAAGCAAGCACGGAGGACGAGAACCGCTTTTGCCCTGCGTAGCGTTCCGGGCAGCGGGTAGAACCAGGCAGAGAATTCCCGGCTAGCAGCTTCCCTGTGGCGGGGAAGTGCAAACGTACACGTTTTCGGCCGAAAACGCGTTTTCCGGCGAAAACGCACACCACGGCTCTTTCTGAGAAAAAGCAAGCACGGAGGACGAGAACCGCTTTTGCCCTGCGTAGCGTTCCGGGCAGCGGGTAGAACCAGGCAGAGAATTCCCGGCTAGCAGCTTCCCTGTGGCGGGGAAGTGCAAACGTACACGCTTTCGGCCGAAAACGCGTTTTCCGGCGAAAACGCACACCACGGCTCTTTCTGAGAAAAAGCAAGCACGGAGGACGAGAACCGCTTTTGCCCTGCGTAGCGTTCCGGGCAGCGGGTAGAACCAGGCAGAGAATTCCCGGCTAGCAGCTTCCCTGTGACGGGGAATTGCAAACGTACACGTTTTCGGCCGAAAACGCGTTTTCCGGCGAAAACGCACACCACGGCTCTCTCTGAGAAAAAGCAAGCACGGAGGACGAGAACCGCTTTTGCCCTGCGTAGCCTTCCGGGCAGCGGGTAGAACCAGGCAGAGAATTCCCGGCTAGCAGCTTCCCTGTGGCGGGGAAGTGCAAACGTACACGTTTTCGGCCGAAAACGCGTTTTCCGGCGAAAACGCACACCACGGCTCTCTCTGAGAAAAAGCAAGCACGGAGGACGAGAACCGCTTTTGCCCTGCGTAGCGTTCCGGGCAGCGGGTAGAACCAGGCAGAGAATTCCCGGCTAGCAGCTTCCCTGTGGCGGGGAAGTGCAAACGTACACGTTTTCGGCCGAAAACGCGTTTTCCGGCTAAAACGCACACCACGGCTCTCTCTGAGAAAAAGCAAGCACGGAGGACGAGAACCGCTTTTGCCCTGCGTAGCGTTCCGGGCAGCGGGTAGAACCAGGCAGAGAATTCCCGGCTAGCAGCTTCCCTGTGGCGGGGAAGTGCAAACGTACACGTTTTCGGCCGAAAACGCGTTTTCCGGCGAAAACGCACACCACGGCTCTTTCTGAGAAAAAGCAAGCACGGAGGACGAGAACCGCTTTTGCCCTGCGTAGCGTTCCGGGCAGCGGGTAGAACCAGGCAGAGAATTCCCGGCTAGCAGCTTCCCTGTGGCGGGGAAGTACAAACGTACACGTTTTCGGCCGAAAACGCGTTTGCCGGCGAAAACGCACACCACGGCTCTTTCTGAGAAAAAGCAAGCACGGAGGACGAGAACCGCTTTTGCCCTGCGTAGCGTTCCGGGCAGCGGGTAGAACCAGGCGGAGAATTCCAGGCTAGCAGCTTCCCTGTGGCGGGGAAGTACAAACGTACACGTTTTCGGCCGAAAACGCGTTTTCCGGCGAAAACGCACACCACGGCTCTTTCTGAGAAAAAGCAAGCACGGAGGACGAGAACCACTTTTGCCCTGCGTAGCGTTCCGGGCAGCGGGTAGAACCAGGCAGAGAATTCCCGGCTAGCAGCTTCCCTGTGGCGGGGAAGTGCAAACGTACACGTTTTCGGCCGAAAACGCGTTTTCCGGCGAAAACACACACCACGGCTCTTTCTGAGAAAAAGCAAGCACGGAGGACGAGAACCGCTTTTGCCCTGCGTAGCGTTCCGGGCAGCGGGTAGAACCAGGCAGAGAATTCCCGGCTAGCAGCTTCCCTGTGGCGGGGAAGTGCAAACGTACACGTTTTCGGCCGAAAACGCGTTTTCCGGCGAAAACGCACACCACGGCTCTTTCTGAGAAAAAGCAAGCACGGAGGACGACAACCGCTTTTGCCCTGCGTAGCGTTCCGGGCAGCGGGTAGAACCAGGCAGAGAATTCCCGGCTAGCAGCTTCCCTGTGGCGGGGAAGTGCAAACGTACACGTTTTCGGCCGAAAATGCGTTTTCCGGCGAAAACGCACACCACGGCTCTTTCTGAGAAAAAGCAAGCACGGAGGACGAGAACCGCTTTTGCCCTGCGTAGCGTTCCGGGCAGCGGGTAGAACCAGGCAGAGAATTCCCGGCTAGCAGCTTCCCTGTGGCGGGGAAGTGCAAACGTACACGTTTTCGGCCGAAAACGCGTTTTCCGGCGAAAACGCACACCACGGCTCTCTCTGAGAAAAAGCAGGCACGGAGGACGAGAACCGCTTTTGCCCTGCGTAGCGTTCCGGGCAGCGGGTAGAACCAGGCAGAGAATTCCCGGCTAGCAGCTTCCCTGTGGCGGGGAAGTGCAAACGTACACGTTTTCGGCCGAAAACGCGTTTTCCGGCGAAAACGCACACCACGGCTCTCTCTGAGAAAAAGCAAGCACGGAGGACGAGAACCGCTTTTGCCCTGCGTAGCGTTCCGGGCAGCGGGTAGAACCAGGCAGAGAATTCCCGGCTAGCAGCTTCCCTGTGGCGGGGAAGTGCAAACGTACACGTTTTCGGCCGAAAACGCGTTTTCCGGCGAAAACGCACACCACGGCTCTTTCTGAGAAAAAGCAAGCACGGAGGACGAGAACCGCTTTTGCCCTGCGTAGCGTTCCGGGCAGCGGGTAGAACCAGGCAGAGAATTCCCGGCTAGCAGCTTCCCTGTGGCGGGGAAGTGCAAACGTACACGTTTTCGGCCGAAAACGCGTTTTCCGGCGAAAACGCACACCACGGCTCTTTCTGAGAAAAAGCAAGCACGGAGGACGAGAACCGCTTTTGCCCTGCGTAGCGTTCCGGGCAGCGGGTAGAACCAGGCAGAGAATTCCCGGCTAGCAGCTTCCCTGTGACGGGGAATTGCAAACGTACACGTTTTCGGCCGAAAACGCGTTTTCCGGCGAAAACGCACACCACGGCTCTCTCTGAGAAAAAGCAAGCACGGAGGACGAGAACCGCTTTTGCCCTGCGTAGCGTTCCGGGCAGCGGGTAGAACCAGGCAGAGAATTCCCGGCTAGCAGCTTCCCTGTGGCGGGGAAGTGCAAACGTACACGTTTTCGGCCGAAAACGCGTTTTCCGGCGAAAACGCACACCACGGCTCTCTCTGAGAAAAAGCAAGCACGGAGGACGAGAACCGCTTTTGCCCTGCGTAGCGTTCCGGGCAGCGGGTAGAACCAGGCAGAGAATTCCCGGCTAGCAGCTTCCCTGTGGCGGGGAAGTGCAAACGTACACGTTTTCGGCCGAAAACGCGTTTTCCGGCTAAAACGCACACCACGGCTCTCTCTGAGAAAAAGCAAGCACGGAGGACGAGAACCGCTTTTGCCCTGCGTAGCGTTCCGGGCAGCGGGTAGAACCAGGCAGAGAATTCCCGGCTAGCAGCTTCCCTGTGGCGGGGAAGTGCAAACGTACACGTTTTCGGCCGAAAAAGCGTTTTCCGGCGAAAACGCACACCACGGCTCTTTCTGATAAAAAGCAAGCACGGAGGACGAGAACCGCTTTTGCCCTGCGTAGCGTTCCGGGCAGCGGGTAGAACCAGGCAGAGAATTCCCGGCTAGCAGCTTCCCTGTGGCGGGGAAGTGCAAACGTACACGTTTTCGGCCGAAAACGCTTTTTCCGGCGAAAACGCACACCACGGCTCTTTCTGAGAAAAAGCAAGCACGGAGGACGAGAACCGCTTTTGCCCTGCGTAGCGTTCCGGGCAGCGGGTAGAACCAGGCGGAGAATTCCCGGCTAGCAGCTTCCCTGTGGCGGGGAAGTGCAAACGTACACGTTTTCGGCCGAAAACGCGTTTTCCGGCGAAAACGCACACCACGGCTCTTTCTGAGAAAAAGCAAGCACGGAGGAGGAGAAACGCTTTTGCCCTGCGTAGCGTTCCGGGCAGCGGGTAGAACCAGGCGGAGAATTCCCGGCTAGCAGCTTCCCTGTGGCGGGGAAGTGCAAACGTACACGTTTTCGGCCGAAAACGCGTTTTCCGGCGAAAACGCACACCACGGCTCTTTCTGAGAAAAAGCAAGCACGGAGGACGAGAACCGCTTTTGCCCTGCGTAGCGTTCCGGGCAGCGGGTAGAACCAGGCAGAGAATTCCCGGCTAGCAGCTTCCCTGTGACGGGGAATTGCAAACGTACACGTTTTCGGCCGAAAACGCGTTTTCCGGCGAAAAAGCACACCACGGCTCTCTCTGAGAAAAAGCAAGCACGGAGGACGAGAACCGCTTTTGCCCTGCGTAGCCTTCCGTGCAGCGGGTAGAACCAGGCAGAGAATTCCCGGCTAGCAGCTTCCCTGTGGCGGGGAAGTGCAAACGTACACGTTTTCGGCCGAAAACGCGTTTGCCGGCGAAAACGCACACCACGGCTCTCTCTGAGAAAAAGCAAGCACGGAGGACGAGAACCGCTTTTGCCCTGCGTAGCGTTCCGGGCAGCGGGTAGAACCAGGCAGAGAATTCCCGGCTAGCAGCTTCCCTGTGGCGGGGAAGTGCAAACGTACACGTTTTCGGCCGAAAACGCGTTTTCCGGCTAAAACGCACACCACGGCTCTTTCTGAGAAAAAGCAAGCACGGAGGACGAGAACCGCTTTTGCCCTGCGTAGCGTTCCGGGCAGCGGGTAGAACCAGGCAGAGAATTCCCGGCTAGCAGCTTCCCTGTGGCGGGGAAGTGCAAACGTACACGTTTTCGGCCGAAAACGCGTTTTCCGGCGAAAACGCACACCACGGCTCTTTCTGAGAAAAAGCAAGCACGGAGGACGAGAACCGCTTTTGCCCTGCGTAGCGTTCCGGGCAGCGGGTAGAACCAGGCAGAGAATTCCCGGCTAGCAGCTTCCCTGTGGCGGGGAAGTGCAAACGTACACGTTTTCGGCCGAAAACGCGTTTTCCGGCGAAAACGCACACCACGGCTCTTTCTGAGAAAAAGCAAGCACGGAGGACGAGAACCGCTTTTGCCCTGCGTAGCGTTCCGGGCAGCGGGTAGAACCAGGCGGAGAATTCCCGGCTAGCAGCTTCCCTGTGGCGGGGAAGTGCAAACGTACACGTTTTCGGCCGAAAACGCGTTTTCCGGCGAAAACGCACACCACGGCTCTTTCTGAGAAAAAGCAAGCACGGAGGAGGAGAAACGCTTTTGCCCTGCGTAGCGTTCCGGGCAGCGGGTAGAACCAGGCGGAGAATTCCCGGCTAGCAGCTTCCCTGTGGCGGGGAAGTGCAAACGTACACGTTTTCGGCCGAAAACGCGTTTTCCGGCGAAAACGCACACCACGGCTCTCTCTGAGAAAAAGCAAGCACGGAGGACGAGAACCGCTTTTGCCCTGCGTAGCGTTCCGGGCAGCGGGTAGAACCAGGCAGAGAATTCCCGGCTAGCAGCTTCCCTGTGGCGGGGAAGTGCAAACGTACACGTTTTCGGCCGAAAACGCGTTTTCCGGCGAAAACGCACACCACGGCTCTTTCTGAGAAAAAGCAAGCACGGAGGACGACAACCGCTTTTGCCCTGCGTAGCGTTCCGGGCAGCGGGTAGAACCAGGCAGAGAATTCCCGGCTAGCAGCTTCCCTGTGGCGGGGAAGTGCAAACGTACACGTTTTCGGCCGAAAACGCGTTTTCCGGCGAAAACGCACACCACGGCTCTGTCTGAGAAAAAGCAAGCACGGAGGACGAGAACCGCTTTTGCCCTGCGTAGCGTTCCGGGCAGCGGGTAGAACCAGGCAGAGAATTCCCGGCTAGCAGCTTCCCTGTGGCGGGGAAGTGCAAACGTACACGTTTTCGGCCGAAAACGCGTTTTCCGGCGAAAACGCACACCACGGCTCTCTCTGAGAAAAAGCAAGCACGGAGGACGAGAACCGCTTTTGCCCTGCGTAGCGTTCCGGGCAGCGGGTAGAACCAGGCAGAGAATTCCCGGCTAGCAGCTTCCCTGTGGCGGGGAAGTGCAAACGTACACGTTTTCGGCCGAAAACGCGTTTTCCGGCGAAAACGCACACCACGGCTCTTTCTGAGAAAAAGCAAGCACGGAGGACGAGAACCGCCTTTGCCCTGCGTAGCGTTCCGGGCAGCGGGTAGAACCAGGCACAGAATTCCCGGCTAGCAGCTTCCCTGTGGCGGGGAAGTGCAAACGTACACGTTTTCGGCCGAAAACGCGTTTTCCGGCGAAAACGCACACCACGGCTCTTTCTGAGAAAAAGCAAGCACGGAGGACGAGAACCGCTTTTGCCCTGCGTAGCGTTCCGGGCAGCGGGTAGAACCAGGCAGAGAATTCCCGGCTAGCAGCTTCCCTGTGGCGGGGAAGTGCAAACGTACACGTTTTCGGCCGAAAACGCGTTTTCCGGCGAAAACGCACACCACGGCTCTTTCTGAGAAAAAGCAAGCACGGAGGACGAGAACCGCTTTTGCCCTGCGTAGCGTTCCGGGCAGCGGGTAGAACCAGGCGGAGAATTCCCGGCTAGCAGCTTCCCTGTGGCGGGGAAGTGCAAACGTACACGTTTTCGGCCGAAAACGCGTTTTCCGGCGAAAACGCACACCACGGCTCTTTCTGAGAAAAAGCAAGCACGGAGGAGGAGAAACGCTTTTGCCCTGCGTAGCGTTCCGGGCAGCGGGTAGAACCAGGCGGAGAATTCCCGGCTAGCAGCTTCCCTGTGGCGGGGAAGTGCAAACGTACACGTTTTCGGCCGAAAACGCGTTTTCCGGCGAAAACGCACACCACGGCTCTCTCTGAGAAAAAGCAAGCACGGAGGACGAGAACCGCTTTTGCCCTGCGTAGCGTTCCGGGCAGCGGGTAGAACCAGGCAGAGAATTCCGGCTAGCAGCTTCCCTGTGGCGGGGAAGTGCAAACGTACACGTTTTCGGCCGAAACGCGTTTTCCGGCGAAAACGCACACCACGGCTCTTTCTGAGAAAAAGCAAGCACGGAGGACGACAACCGCTTTTGCCCTGCGTAGCGTTCCGGGCAGCGGGTAGAACCAGGCAGAGAATTCCCGGCTAGCAGCTTCCCTGTGGCGGGGAAGTGCAAACGTACACGTTTTCGGCCGAAAACGCGTTTTCCGGCGAAAACGCACACCACGGCTCTGTCTGAGAAAAAGCAAGCACGGAGGACGAGAACCGCTTTTGCCCTGCGTAGCGTTCCGGGCAGCGGGTAGAACCAGGCAGAGAATTCCCGGCTAGCAGCTTCCCTGTGGCGGGGAAGTGCAAACGTACACGTTTTCGGCCGAAAACGCGTTTTCCGGCGAAAACGCACACCACGGCTCTCTCTGAGAAAAAGCAAGCACGGAGGACGAGAACCGCTTTTGCCCTGCGTAGCGTTCCGGGCAGCGGGTAGAACCAGGCAGAGAATTCCCGGCTAGCAGCTTCCCTGTGGCGGGGAAGTGCAAACGTACACGTTTTCGGCCGAAAACGCGTTTTCCGGCGAAAACGCACACCACGGCTCTTTCTGAGAAAAAGCAAGCACGGAGGACGAGAACCGCCTTTGCCCTGCGTAGCGTTCCGGGCAGCGGGTAGAACCAGGCACAGAATTCCCGGCTAGCAGCTTCCCTGTGGCGGGGAAGTGCAAACGTACACGTTTTCGGCCGAAAACGCGTTTTCCGGCGAAAACGCACACCACGGCTCTTTCTGAGAAAAAGCAAGCACGGAGGACGAGAACCGCTTTTGCCCTGCGTAGCGTTCCGGGCAGCGGGTAGAACCAGGCAGAGAATTCCCGGCTAGCAGCTTCCCTGTGGCGGGGAAGTGCAAACGTACACGTTTTCGGCCGAAAACGCGTTTTCCGGCGAAAACGCACACCACGGCTCTTTCTGAGAAAAAGCAAGCACGGAGGACGAGAACCGCTTTTGCCCTGCGTAGCCTTCCGGGCAGCGGGTAGAACCAGGCAGAGAATTCCCGGCTAGCAGCTTCCCTGTGGCGGGGAAGTGCAAACGTACACGTTTTCGGCCGAAAACGCGTTTGCCGGCGAAAACGCACACCACGGCTCTTTCTGAGAAAAAGCAAGCACGGAGGACGAGAACCGCTTTTGCCCTGCGTAGCGTTCCGGGCAGCGGGTAGAACCAGGCAGAGAATTCCCGGCTAGCATCTTCCCTGTGGCGGGGAAGTGCAAACGTACACGTTTTCGGCCGAAAACGCGTTTTCCGGCGAAAACGCACACCACGGCTCTTTCTGAGAAAAAGCAAGCACGGAGGACGAGAACCGCTTTTGCCCTGCGTAGCGTTCCGGGCAGCGGGTAGAACCAGGCAGAGAATTCCCGGCTAGCAGCTTCCCTGTGGCGTGGAAGTGCAAACGTACACGTTTTCGGCCGAAAACGCGTTTTCCGGCGAAAACGCACACCACGGCTCTTTCTGAGAATAAGCAAGCACGGAGGACGAGAACCGCTTTTGCCCTGCGTAGCGTTCCGGGCAGCGGGTAGAACCAGGCAGAGAATTCCCGGCTAGCAGCTTCCCTGTGGCGGGGAAGTGCAAACGTACACGTTTTCGGCCGAAAACTCGTTTTCCGGCGAAAACGCACACCACGGCTCTTTCTGAGAAAAAGCAAGCACGGAGGACGAGAACCGCTTTTGCCCTGCGTAGCGTTCCGGGCAGCGGGTAGAACCAGGCAGAGAATTCCCGGCTAGCAGCTTCCCTGTGGCGGGGAAGTGCAAACGTACACGTTTTCGGCCGAAAACGCGTTTTCCGGCGAAAACGCACACCACGTCTCTTTCTGAGAAAAAGCAAGCACGGAGGACGAGAACCGCTTTTGCCCTGCGTAGCGTTCCGGGCAGCGGGTAGAACCAGGCAGAGAATTCCCGGCTAGCAGCTTCCCTGTGGCGGGGAAGTGCAAACGTACACGTTTTCGGCCGAAAACGCGTTTTCCGGCGAAAACGCACACCACGGCTCTCTCTGAGAAAAAGCAAGCACGGAGGACGAGAACCGCTTTTGCCCTGCGTAGCGTTCCGGGCAGCGGGTAGAACCAGGCAGAGAATTCCCGGCTAGCAGCTTCCCTGTGGCGGGGAAGTGCAAACGTACACGTTTTCGGCCGAAAACGCGTTTTCCGGCGAAAACGCACACCACGGCTCTTTCTGAGAAAAAGCAAGCACGGAGGACGAGAACCGCTTTTGCCCTGCGTAGCGTTCCGGGCAGCGGGTAGAACCAGGCAGAGAATTCCCGGCTAGCAGCTTCCCTGTGGCGGGGAAGTGCAAACGTACACGTTTTCGGCCGAAAACGCGTTTTCCGGCGAAAACGCACACCACGGCTCTTTCTGAGAAAAAGCAAGCACGGAGGACGAGAACCGCTTTTGCCCTGCGTAGCGTTCCGGGCAGCGGGTAGAACCAGGCAGAGAATTCCCGGCTAGCAGCTTCCCTATGGCGGGGAAGTGCAAACGTACACGTTTTCGGCCGAAAACGCGTTTTCCGGCGAAAACGCACACCACGGCTCTTTCTGAGAAAAAGCAAGCACGGAGGACGAGAACCGCTTTTGCCCTGCGTAGCGTTCCGGGCAGCGGGTAGAACCAGGCAGAGAATTCCCGGCTAGCAGCTTCCCTGTGGCGGGGAAGTGCAAACGTACACGTTTTCGGCCGAAAACGCGTTTTCCGGCGAAAACGCACACCACGGCTCTCTCTGAGAAAAAGCAAGCACGGAGGACGAGAACCGCTTTTGCCCTGCGTAGCGTTCCGGGCAGCGGGTAGAACCAGGCAGAGAATTCCCGGCTAGCAGCTTCCCTGTGGCGGGGAAGTGCAAACGTACACGTTTTCGGCCGAAAACGCGTTTTCCGGCGAAAACGCACACCACGGCTCTTTCTGAGAAAAAGCAAGCACGGAGGACGAGAACCGCTTTTGCCCTGCGTAGCGTTCCGGGCAGCGGGTAGAACCAGGCAGAGAATTCCCGGCTAGCAGCTTCCCTGTGGCGGGGAAGTGCAAACGCACACGTTTTCGGCCGAAAACGCGTTTTCCGGCGAAAACGCACACCACGGCTCTTTCTGAGAAAAAGCAAGCACGGAGGACGAGAACCGCTTTTGCCCTGCGTAGCCTTCCGGGCAGCGGGTAGAACCAGGCAGAGAATTCCCGGCTAGCAGCTTCCCTGTGGCGGGGAAGTGCAAACGTACACGTTTTCGGCCGAAAACGCGTTTTCCGGCTAAAACGCACACCACGGCTCTCTCTGAGAAAAAGCAAGCACGGAGGACGAGAACCGCTTTTGCCCTGCGTAGCCTTCCGGGCAGCGGGTAGAACCAGGCAGAGAATTCCCGGCTAGCAGCTTCCCTGTGGCGGGGAAGTGCAAACGTACACGTTTTCGGCCGAAAACGCGTTTTCCGGCGAAAACGCACACCACGGCTCTTTCTGAGAAAAAGCAAGCACGGAGGACGAGAACCGCTTTTGCCCTGCGTAGCGTTCCGGGCAGCGGGTAGAACCAGGCAGAGAATTCCCGGCTAGCAGCTTCCCTGTGGCGGGGAAGTGCAAACGTACACGTTTTCGGCCGAAAACGCGTTTTCCGGCGAAAACGCACACCACGGCTCTCTCTGAGAAAAAGCAAGCACGGAGGACGAGAACCGCTTTTGCCCTGCGTAGCGTTCCGGGCAGCGGGTAGAACCAGGCAGAGAATTCCCGGCTAGCAGCTTCCCTGTGGCGGGGAAGTGCAAACGTACACGTTTTCGGCCGAGAACGCGTTTTCCGGCGAAAACGCACACCACGGCTCTTTCTGAGAAAAAGCAAGCACGGAGGACGAGAACCGCTTTTGCCCTGCGTAGCGTTCCGGGCAGCGGGTAGAACCAGGCAGAGAATTCCCGGCTAGCAGCTTCCCTGTGACGGGGAATTGCAAACGTACACGTTTTCGGCCGAAAACGCGTTTTCCGGCGAAAACGCACACCACGGCTCTCTCTGAGAAAAAGCAAGCACGGAGGACGAGAACCGCTTTTGCCCTGCGTAGCCTTCCGGGCAGCGGGTAGAACCAGGCAGAGAATTCCCGGCTAGCAGCTTCCCTGTGGCGGGGAAGTGCAAACGTACACGTTTTCGGCCGAAAACGCGTTTTCCGGCGAAAACGCACACCACGGCTCTCTCTGAGAAAAAGCAAGCACGGAGGACGAGAACCGCTTTTGCCCTGCGTAGCGTTCCGGGCAGCGGGTAGAACCAGGCGGAGAATTGCCGGCTAGCAGCTTCCCTGTGGCGGGGAAGTGCAAACGTACACGTTTTCGGCCGAAAACGCGTTTTCCGGCGAAAACGCACACCACGGCTCTTTCTGAGAAAAAGCAAGCACGGAGGAGGAGAAACGCTTTTGCCCTGCGTAGCGTTCCGGGCAGCGGGTAGAACCAGGCGGAGAATTCCCGGCTAGCAGCTTCCCTGTGGCGGGGAAGTGCAAACGTACACGTTTTCGGCCGAAAACGCGTTTTCCGGCGAAAACGCACACCACGGCTCTCTCTGAGAAAAAGCAAGCACGGAGGACGAGAACCGCTTTTGCCCTGCGTAGCGTTCCGGGCAGCGGGTAGAACCAGGCAGAGAATTCCCGGCTAGCAGCTTCCCTGTGGCGGGGAAGTGCAAACGTACACGTTTTCGGCCGAAAACGCGTTTTCCGGCGAAAACGCACACCACGGCTCTTTCTGAGAAAAAGCAAGCACGGAGGACGAGAACCGCTTTTGCCCTGCGTAGCGTTCCGGGCAGCGGGTAGAACCAGGCAGAGAATTCCCGGCTAGCAGCTTCCCTGTGGCGGGGAAGTGCAAACGTACACGTTTTCGGCCGAAAACGCGTTTTCCGGCGAAAACGCACACCACGGCTCTGTCTGAGAAAAAGCAAGCACGGAGGACGAGAACCGCTTTTGCCCTGCGTAGCGTTCCGGGCAGCGGGTAGAACCAGGCAGAGAATTCCCGGCTAGCAGCTTCCCTGTGGCGGGGAAGTGCAAACGTACACGTTTTCGGCCGAAAACGCGTTTTCCGGCGAAAACGCACACCACGGCTCTCTCTGAGAAAAAGCAAGCACGGAGGACGAGAACCGCTTTTGCCCTGCGTAGCGTTCCGGGCAGCGGGTAGAACCAGGCAGAGAATTCCCGGCTAGCAGCTTCCCTGTGGCGGGGAAGTGCAAACGTACACGTTTTCGGCCGAAAACGCGTTTTCCGGCGAAAACGCACACCACGGCTCTTTCTGAGAAAAAGCAAGCACGGAGGACGAGAACCGCTTTTGCCCTGCGTAGCGTTCCGGGCAGCGGGTAGAACCAGGCAGAGAACTCCCGGCTAGCAGCTTCCCTGTGGCGTGGAAGTGCAAACGTACACGTTTTCGGCCGAAAACGCGTTTTCCGGCGAAAACGCACACCACGGCTCTTTCTGAGAAAAAGCAAGCACGGAGGACGAGAACCGCTTTTGCCCTGCGTAGCGTTCCGGGCAGCGGGTAGAACCAGGCAGAGAATTCCCGGCTAGCAGCTTCCCTGTGGCGGGGATGTGCAAATGTACACGTTTTCGGCCGAAAACGCGTTTTCCGGCGAAAACGCACACCACGGCTCTCTCTGAGAAAAAGCAAGCACGGAGGACGAGAACCGCTTTTGCTCTGCGTAGCGTTCCGGGCAGCGGGTAGAACCAGGCAGAGAATTCCCGGCTAGCAGCTTCCCTGTGGCGGGGAAGTACAAACGTACACGTTTTCGGCCGAAAACGCGTTTGCCGGCGAAAACGCACACCACGGCTCTTTCTGAGAAAAAGCAAGCACGGAGGACGAGAACCGCTTTTGCCCTGCGTAGCGTTCCGGGCAGCGGGTAGAACCAGGCAGAGAATTCCCGGCTAGCAGCTTCCCTGTGGCGGGGAAGTGCAAACGTACACGTTTTCGGCCGAAAACGCGTTTGCCGGCGAAAACGCACACCACGGCTCTTTCTGAGAATAAGCAAGCACGGAGGACGAGAACCGCTTTTGCCCTGCGTAGCGTTCCGGGCAGCGGGTAGAACCAGGCAGAGAATTCCCGGCTAGCAGCTTCCCTGTGGCGGGGAAGTGCAAACGTACACGTTTTCGGCCGAAAACGCGTTTTCCGGCGAAAACGCACACCACGGCTCTTTCTGAGAAAAAGCAAGCACGGAGGACGAGAACCGCTTTTGCCCTGCGTAGCGTTCCGGGCAGCGGGTAGAACCAGGCAGAGAATTCCCGGCTAGCAGCTTCCCTGTGGCGGGGAAGTGCAAACGTACACGTTTTCGGCCGAAAACGCGTTTTCCGGCGAAAACGCACACCACGGCTCTTTCTGAGAAAAAGCAAGCACGGAGGACGAGAACCGCTTTTGCCCTGCGTAGCCTTCCGGGCAGCGGGTAGAACCAGGCAGAGAATTCCCGGCTAGCAGCTTCCCTGTGGCGGGGAAGTGCAAACGTACACGTTTTCGGCCGAAAACGCGTTTTTCGGCGAAAACGCACACCACGGCTCTTTCTGAGAAAAAGCAAGCACGGAGGACGAGAACCGCTTTTGCCCTGCGTAGCGTTCCGGGCAGCGGGTAGAACCAGGCGGAGAATTCCCGGCTAGCAGCTTCCCTGTGGCGGGGAAGTGCAAACGTACACGTTTTCGGCCGAAAACGCGTTTTCCGGCGAAAACGCACACCACGGCTCTTTCTGAGAAAAAGCAAGCACGGAGGAGGAGAAACGCTTTTGCCCTGCGTAGCGTTCCGGGCAGCGGGTAGAACCAGGCGGAGAATTCCCGGCTAGCAGCTTCCCTGTGGCGGGGAAGTGCAAACGTACACGTTTTCGGCCGAAAACGCGTTTTCCGGCGAAAACGCACACCACGGCTCTTTCTGAGAAAAAGCAAGCACGGAGGACGAGAACCGCTTTTGCCCTGCGTAGCGTTCCGGGCAGCGGGTAGAACCAGGCAGAGAATTCCCGGCTAGCAGCTTCCCTGTGACGGGGAATTGCAAACGTACACGTTTTCGGCCGAAAACGCGTTTTCCGGCGAAAACGCACACCACGGCTCTCTCTGAGAAAAAGCAAGCACGGAGGACGAGAACCGCTTTTGCCCTGCGTAGCCTTCCGGGCAGCGGGTAGAACCAGGCAGAGAATTCCCGGCTAGCAGCTTCCCTGTGGCGGGGAAGTGCAAACGTACACGTTTTCGGCCGAAAACGCGTTTTCCGGCGAAAACGCACACCACGGCTCTCTCTGAGAAAAAGCAAGCACGGAGGACGAGAACCGCTTTTGCCCTGCGTAGCGTTCCGGGCAGCGGGTAGAACCAGGCAGAGAATTCCCGGCTAGCAGCTTCCCTGTGGCGGGGAAGTGCAAACGTACACGTTTTCGGCCGAAAACGCGTTTTCCGGCTAAAACGCACACCACGGCTCTCTCTGAGAAAAAGCAAGCACGGAGGACGAGAACCGCTTTTGCCCTGCGTAGCGTTCCGGGCAGCGGGTAGAACCAGGCAGAGAATTCCCGGCTAGCAGCTTCCCTGTGGCGGGGAAGTGCAAACGTACACGTTTTCGGCCGAAAACGCGTTTTCCGGCGAAAACGCACACCACGGCTCTTTCTGAGAAAAAGCAAGCACGGAGGACGAGAACCGCTTTTGCCCTGCGTAGCGTTCCGGGCAGCGGGTAGAACCAGGCAGAGAATTCCCGGCTAGCAGCTTCCCTGTGGCGGGGAAGTGCAAACGTACACGTTTTCGGCCGAAAACGCGTTTTCCGGCGAAAACGCACACCACGGCTCTCTCTGAGAAAAAGCAAGCACGGAGGACGAGAACCGCTTTTGCCCTGCGTAGCGTTCCGGGCAGCGGGTAGAACCAGGCAGAGAATTCCCGGCTAGCAGCTTCCCTGTGGCGGGGAAGTGCAAACGTACACGTTTTCGGCCGAAAACGCGTTTGCCGGCGAAAACGCACACCACGGCTCTTTCTGAGAAAAAGCAAGCACGGAGGACGAGAACCGCTTTTGCCCTGCGTAGCGTTCCGGGCAGCGGGTAGAACCAGGCAGAGAATTCCCGGCTAGCAGCTTCCCTGTGGCGGGGAAGTGCAAACGTACACGTTTTCGGCCGAAAACGCGTTTTCCGGCGAAAACGCACACCACGGCTCTTTCTGAGAAAAAGCAAGCACGGAGGACGAGAACCGCTTTTGCCCTGCGTAGCGTTCCGGGCAGCGGGTAGAACCAGGCAGAGAATTCCCGGCTAGCAGCTTCCCTATGGCGGGGAAGTGCAAACGTACACGTTTTCGGCCGAAAACGCGTTTTCCGGCGAAAACGCACACCACGGCTCTTTCTGAGAAAAAGCAAGCACGGAGGACGAGAACCGCTTTTGCCCTGCGTAGCGTTCCGGGCAGCGGGTAGAACCAGGCAGAGAATTCCCGGCTAGCAGCTTCCCTGTGGCGGGGAAGTGCAAACGTACACGTTTTCGGCCGAAAACGCGTTTTCCGGCGAAAACGCACACCACGGTTCTCTCTGAGAAAAAGCAAGCACGGAGGACGAGAACCGCTTTTGCCCTGCGTAGCGTTCCGGGCAGCGGGTAGAACCAGGCAGAGAATTCCCGGCTAGCAGCTTCCCTGTGGCGGGGAAGTGCAAACGTACACGTTTTCGGCCGAAAACGCGTTTTCCGGCGAAAACGCACACCACGGCTCTTTCTGAGAAAAAGCAAGCACGGAGGACGAGAACCGCTTTTGCCCTGCGTAGCGTTCCGGGCAGCGGGTAGAACCAGGCAGAGAATTCCCGGCTAGCAGCTTCCCTGTGGCGGGGAAGTGCAAACGCACACGTTTTCGGCCGAAAACGCGTTTTCCGGCGAAAACACACACCACGGCTCTTTCTGAGAAAAAGCAAGCACGGAGGACGAGAACCGCTTTTGCCCTGCGTAGCCTTCCGGGCAGCGGGTAGAACCAGGCAGAGAATTCCCGGCTAGCAGCTTCCCTGTGGCTGGGAAGTGCAAACGTACACGTTTTCGGCCGAAAACGCGTTTTCCGGCGAAAACGCACACCACGGCTCTTTCTGAGAAAAAGCAAGCACGGAGGACGAGAACCGCTTTTGCCCTGCGTAGCCTTCCGGGCAGCGGGTAGAACCAGGCAGAGAATTCCCGGCTAGCAGCTTCCCTGTGGCGGGGAAGTGCAAACGTACACGTTTTCGGCCGAAAACGCGTTTTCCGGCGAAAACGCACACCACGGCTCTTTCTGAGAAAAAGCAAGCACGGAGGACGAGAACCGCTTTTGCCCTGCGTAGCGTTCCGGGCAGCGGGTAGAACCAGGCAGAGAATTCCCGGCTAGCAGCTTCCCTGTGGCGGGGAAGTGCAAACGTACACGTTTTCGGCCGAAAACGCGTTTTCCGGCGAAAACGCACACCACGGCTCTCTCTGAGAAAAAGCAAGCACGGAGGACGAGAACCGCTTTTGCCCTGCGTAGCGTTCCGGGCAGCGGGTAGAACCAGGCAGAGAATTCCCGGCTAGCAGCTTCCCTGTGGCGGGGAAGTGCAAACGTACACGTTTTCGGCCGAAAACGCGTTTTCCGGCGAAAACGCACACCACGGCTCTTTCTGAGAAAAAGCAAGCACGGAGGACGAGAACCGCTTTTGCCCTGCGTAGCGTTCCGGGCAGCGGGTAGAACCAGGCAGAGAATTCCCGGCTAGCAGCTTCCCTATGGCGGGGAAGTGCAAACGTACACGTTTTCGGCCGAAAACGCGTTTTCCGGCGAAAACGCACACCACGGCTCTTTCTGAGAAAAAGCAAGCACGGAGGACGAGAACCGCTTTTGCCCTGCGTAGCGTTCCGGGCAGCGGGTAGAACCAGGCAGAGAATTCCCGGCTAGCAGCTTCCCTGTGGCGGGGAAGTGCAAACGTACACGTTTTCGGCCGAAAACGCGTTTTCCGGCGAAAACGCACACCACGGCTCTCTGTGAGAAAAAGCAAGCACGGAGGACGAGAACCACTTTTGCCCTGCGTAGCGTTCCGGGCAGCGGGTAGAACCAGGCAGAGAATTCCCGGCTAGCAGCTTCCCTGTGGCGGGGAAGTGCAAACGTACACGTTTTCGGCCGAAAACGCGTTTTCCGGCGAAAACGCACACCACGGCTCTTTCTGAGAAAAAGCAAGCACGGAGGACGAGAACCGCTTTTGCCCTGCGTAGCGTTCCGGGCAGCGGGTAGAACCAGGCAGAGAATTCCCGGCTAGCAGCTTCCCTGTGGCGGGGAAGTGCAAACGCACACGTTTTCGGCCGAAAACGCGTTTTCCGGCGAAAACGCACACCACGGCTCTTTCTGAGAAAAAGCAAGCACGGAGGACGAGAACCGCTTTTGCCCTGCGTAGCCTTCCGGGCAGCGGGTAGAACCAGGCAGAGAATTCCCGGCTAGCAGCTTCCCTGTGGCGGGGAAGTGCAAACGTACACGTTTTCGGCCGAAAACGCGTTTTCCGGCGAAAACGCACACCACGGCTCTTTCTGAGAAAAAGCAAGCACGGAGGACGAGAACCGCTTTTGCCCTGCGTAGCCTTCCGGGCAGCGGGTAGAACCAGGCAGAGAATTCCCGGCTAGCAGCTTCCCTGTGGCGGGGAAGTGCAAACGTACACGTTTTCGGCCGAAAACGCGTTTTCCGGCGAAAACGCACACCACGGCTCTTTCTGAGAAAAAGCAAGCACGGAGGACGAGAACCGCTTTTGCCCTGCGTAGCGTTCCGGGCAGCGGGTAGAACCAGGCGGAGAATTCCCGGCTAGCAGCTTCCCTGTGGCGGGGAAGTGCAAACGTACACGTTTTCGGCCGAAAACGCGTTTGCCGGCAAAAACGCACACCACGGCTCTTTCTGAGAAAAAGCAAGCACGGAGGACGAGAACCGCTTTTGCCCTGCGTAGCGTTCCGGGCAGCGGGTAGAACCAGGCAGAGAATTCCCGGCTAGCAGCTTCCCTGTGGCGGGGAAGTGCAAACGTACACGTTTTCGGCCGAAAACGCGTTTTCCGGCAAAAACGCACACCACGGCTCTTTCTGAGAAAAAGCAAGCACGGAGGACGAGAACCGCTTTTGCCCTGCGTAGCGTTCCGGGCAGCGGGTAGAACCAGGCAGAGAATTCCCGGATAGCAGCTTCCCTGTGGCGGGGAAGTGCAAACGTACACGTTTTTGGCCGAAAACGCGTTTTCCGGTGAAAACGCACACCACGGCTCTTTCTGAGAAAAAGCAAGCACGGAGGACGAGAACCGCTTTTGCCCTGCGTAGCGTTCCGGGCAGCGGGTAGAACCAGGCAGAGAATTCCCGGCTAGCAGCTTCCCTGTGGTGGGGAAGTGCAAACGTACACGTTTTCGGCCGAAAACGCGT
Organism: Athene noctua; assembly: GCF_965140245.1. Lineage (NCBI taxonomy): Eukaryota > Metazoa > Chordata > Aves > Strigiformes > Strigidae > Athene > Athene noctua. The sequence goes on along the minus strand of NW_027438047.1, from coordinate 9,025 downwards.
TTGCCGGCGAAAACGCACACCACGGCTCTCTCTGAGAAAAAGCAAGCACGGAGGACGAGAACCGCTTTTGCCCTGCGTAGCGTTCCGGGCAGCGGGTAGAACCAGGCAGAGAATTCCCGGCTAGCAGCTTCCCTGTGGCGGGGAAGTGCAAACGTACACGTTTTCGGCCGAAAACGCGTTTGCCGGCAAAAACGCACACCACGGCTCTTTCTGAGAAAAAGCAAGCACGGAGGACGAGAACCGCTTTTGCCCTGCGTAGCGTTCCGGGCAGCGGGTAGAACCAGGCAGAGAATTCCCGGCTAGCACCTTCCCTGTGGCGGGGAAGTGCAAACGTACACGTTTTCGGCCGAAAACGCGTTTTCCGGCGAAAACGCACACCACGGCTCTTTCTGAGAAAAAGCAAGCACGGAGGACGAGAACCGCTTTTGCCCTGCGTAGCGTTCCGGGCAGCGGGTAGAACCAGGCAGAGAATTCCCGGCTAGCAGCTTCCCTGTGGCGGGGAAGTGCAAACGTACACGTTTTCGGCCGAAAACGCGTTTTCCGGCGAAAACGCACACCACGGCTCTTTCTGAGAAAAAGCAAGCACGGAGGACGAGAACCGCTTTTGCCCTGCGTAGCGTTCCGGGCAGCGGGTAGAACCAGGCAGAGAATTCCCGGCTAGCAGCTTCCCTGTGGCGGGGAAGTGCAAACGTACACGTTTTCGGCCGAAAACGCGTTTTCCGGCGAAAACGCACACCACGGCTCTTTCTGAGAAAAAGCAAGCACGGAGGACGAGAACCGCTTTTGCCCTGCGTAGCGTTCCGGGCAGCGGGTAGAACCAGGCAGAGAATTCCCGGCTAGCAGCTTCCCTGTGGCGGGGAAGTGCAAACGTACACGTTTTCGGCCGAAAACGCGTTTGCCGGCGAAAACGCACACCACGGCTCTTTCTGAGAAAAAGCAAGCACCGAGGACGAGAACCGCTTTTGCCCTGCGTAGCGTTCCGGGCAGCGGGTAGAACCAGGCAGAGAATTCCCGGCTAGCAGCTTCCCTGTGGCGGGGAAGTGCAAACGTACACGTTTTCGGCCGAAAACGCGTTTTCCGGCGAAAACGCACACCACGGCACTTTCTGAGAAAAAGCAAGCACGGGGGACGAGAACCGCTTTTGCCCTGCGTAGCGTTCCGGGCAGCGGGTAGAACCAGGCAGAGAATTCCCGGCTAGCAGCTTCCCTGTGGCGGGGAAGTGCAAACGTACACGTTTTCGGCCGAAAACGCGTTTTCCGGCGAAAACGCACACCACGGCTCTCTCTGAGAAAAAGCAAGCACGGAGGACGAGAACCGCTTTTGCCCTGCGTAGCGTTCCGGGCAGCGGGTAGAACCAGGCAGAGAATTCCCGGCTAGCAGCTTCCCTGTGGCGGGGAAGTGCAAACGTACACGTTTTCGGCCGAAAACGCGTTTTCCGGCGAAAACGCACACCACGGCTCTCTCTGAGAAAAAGCAAGCACGGAGGACGAGAACCGCTTTTGCCCTGCGTAGCGTTCCGGGCAGCGGGTAGAACCAGGCAGAGAATTCCCGGCTAGCAGCTTCCCTGTGGCGGGGAAGTGCAAACGTACACGTTTTCGGCCGAAAACGCGTTTTCCGGCGAAAACGCACACCACGGCTCTTTCTGAGAAAAAGCAAGCACGGAGGACGAGAACCGCTTTTGCCCTGCGTAGCGTTCCGGGCAGCGGGTAGAACCAGGCAGAGAATTCCCGGCTAGCAGCTTCCCTGTGGCGGGGAAGTGCAAACGTACACGTTTTCGGCCGAAAACGCGTTTTCCGGCGAAAACGCACACCACGGCTCTTTCTGAGAAAAAGCAAGCACGGAGGACGAGAACCGCTTTTGCCCTGCGTAGCGTTCCGGGCAGCGGGTAGAACCAGGCAGAGAATTCCCGGCTAGCAGCTTCCCTGTGGCGGGGAAGTGCAAACGTACACGTTTTCGGCCGAAAACGCGTTTTCCGGTGAAAACGCACACCACGGCTCTCTCTGAGAAAAAGCAAGCACGGAGGACGAGAACCGCTTTTGCCCTGCGTAGCGTTCCGGGCAGCGGGTAGAACCAGGCAGAGAATTCCCGGCTAGCAGCTTCCCTGTGGCGGGGAAGTGCAAACGCACACGTTTTCGGCCGAAAACGCGTTTTCCGGCGAAAACGCACACCACGGCTCTTTCTGAGAAAAAGCAAGCACGGAGGACGAGAACCGCTTTTGCCCTGCGTAGCGTTCCGGGCAGCGGGTAGAACCAGGCAGAGAATTCCCGGATAGCAGCTTCCCTGTGGCGGGGAAGTGCAAACGTACACGTTTTCGGCCGAAAACGCGTTTTCCGGTGAAAACGCACACCACGGCTCTTTCTGAGAAAAAGCAAGCACGGAGGACGAGAACCGCTTTTGCCCTGCGTAGCGTTCCGGGCAGCGGGTAGAACCAGGCAGAGAATTCCCGGCTAGCAGCTTCCCTGTGGCAGGGAAGTGCAAACGTACACGTTTTCGGCCGAAAACGCGTTTGCCGGCGAAAACGCACACCACGGCTCTCTCTGAGAAAAAGCAAGCACGGAGGACGAGAACCGCTTTTGCCCTGCGTAGCGTTCCGGGCAGCGGGTAGAACCAGGCAGAGAATTCCCGGCTAGCAGCTTCCCTGTGGCGGGGAAGTGCAAACGTACACGTTTTCGGCCAAAAACGCGTTTTCCGGCGAAAACGCACACCACGGCTCTTTCTGAGAAAAAGCAAGCACGGAGGACGAGAACCGCTTTTGCCCTGCGTAGCGTTCCGGGCAGCGGGTAGAACCAGGCAGAGAATTCCCGGCTAGCAGCTTCCCTGTGGCGGGGAAGTGCAAACGTACACGTTTTCGGCCGAAAACGCGTTTTCCGGCGAAAACGCACACCACGGCTCTTTCTGAGAAAAAGCAAGCACGGAGGACGAGAACCGCTTTTGCCCTGCGTAGCGTTCCGGGCAGCGGGTAGAACCAGGCGGAGAATTCCCGGCTAGCAGCTTCCCTGTGGCGGGGAAGTGCAAACGTACACGTTTTCGGCCGAAAACGCGTTTGCCGGCGAAAACGCACACCACGGCTCTTTCTGAGAAAAAGCAAGCACGGAGGACGAGAACCGCTTTTGCCCTGCGTAGCGTTCCGGGCAGCGGGTAGAACCAGGCAGAGAATTCCCGGCTAGCACCTTCCCTGTGGCGGGGAAGTGCAAACGTACACGTTTTCGGCCGAAAACGCGTTTTCCGGCGAAAACGCACACCACGGCTCTTTCTGAGAAAAAGCAAGCACGGAGGACGAGAACCGCTTTTGCCCTGCGTAGCGTTCCGGGCAGCGGGTAGAACCAGGCAGAGAATTCCCGGCTAGCAGCTTCCCTGTGGCGGGGAAGTGCAAACGTACACGTTTTCGGCCGAAAACGCGTTTTCCGGCGAAAACGCACACCACGGCTCTTTCTGAGAAAAAGCAAGCACGGAGGACGAGAACCGCTTTTGCCCTGCGTAGCGTTCCAGGCAGCGGGTAGAACCAGGCAGAGAATTCCCGGCTAGCAGCTTCCCTGTGGCGGGGAAGTGCAAACGTACACGTTTTCGGCCGAAAACGCGTTTTCCGGCGAAAACGCACACCACGGCTCTTTCTGAGAAAAAGCAAGCACGGAGGACGAGAACCGCTTTTGCCCTGCGTAGCGTTCCGGGCAGCGGGTAGAACCAGGCAGAGAATTCCCGGCTAGCAGCTTCCCTCTGGCGGGGAAGTGCAAACGTACACGTTTTCGGCCGAAAACGCGTTTGCCGGCGTAAACGCACACCACGGCTCTTTCTGAGGAAAAGCAAGCACCGAGGACGAGAACCGCTTTTGCCCTGCGTAGCGTTCCGGGCAGCGGGTAGAACCAGGCAGAGAATTCCCGGCTAGCAGCTTCAATGTGGCGGGGAAGTGCAAACGTACACGTTTTCGGCCGAAAACGCGTTTTCCGGCGAAAACGCACACCACGGCACTTTCTGAGAAAAAGCAAGCACGGGGGACAAGAACCGCTTTTGCCCTGCGTAGCGTTCCGGGCAGCGGGTAGAACCAGGCAGAGAATTCCCGGCTAGCAGCTTCCCTGTGGCGGGGAAGTGCAAACGTACAAGTTTTCGGCCGAAAACGCGTTTTCCGGCGAAAACGCACACCACGGCTCTCTCTGAGAAAAAGCAAGCACGGAGGACGAGAACCGCTTTTGCCCTGCGTAGCGTTCCGGGCAGCGGGTAGAACCAGGCAGAGAATTCCCGGCTAGCAGCTTCCCTGTGGCGGGGAAGTGCAAACGTACACGTTTTCGGCCGAAAACGCGTTTTCCGGCGAAAACGCACACCACGGCTCTCTCTGAGAAAAAGCAAGCACGGAGGACGAGAACCGCTTTTGCCCTGCGTAGCGTTCCGGGCAGCGGGTAGAACCAGGCAGAGAATTCCCGGCTAGCAGCTTCCCTGTGGCGGGGAAGTGCAAACGTACACGTTTTCGGCCGAAAACGCGTTTTCCGGCGAAAACGCACACCACGGCTCTTTCTGAGAAAAAGCAAGCACGGAGGACGAGAACCGCTTTTGCCCTGCGTAGCGTTCCGGGCAGCGGGTAGAACCAGGCAGAGAATTCCCGGCTAGCAGCTTCCCTGTGGCGGGGAAGTGCAAACGTACACGTTTTCGGCCGAAAACGCGTTTTCCGGCGAAAACGCACACCACGGCTCTCTCTGAGAAAAAGCAAGCACGGAGGACGAGAACCGCTTTTGCCCTGCGTAGCGTTCCGGGCAGCGGGTAGAACCAGGCAGAGAATTCCCGGATAGCAGCTTCCCTGTGGCGGGGAAGTGCAAACGTACACGTTTTCGGCCGAAAACGCGTTTTCCGGCGAAAACGCACACCACGGCTCTTTCTGAGAAAAAGCAAGCACGGAGGACGAGAACCGCTTTTGCCCTGCGTAGCGTTCCGGGCAGCGGGTAGAACCAGGCAGAGAATTCCCGGCTAGCAGCTTCCCTGTGGCGGGGAAGTGCAAACGTACACGTTTTCGGCCGAAAACGCGTTTTCTGGCGAAAACGCACACCACGGAACTTTCTGAGAAAAAGCAAGCACGGAGGACGAGAACCGCTTTTGCCCTGCGTAGCGTTCCGGGCAGCGGGTAGAACCAGGCAGACAATTCCCGGCTAGCAGCTTCCCTGTGGCGGGGAAGTGCAAACGTACACGTTTTCGGCCGAAAACGCGTTTTCCGGCGAAAACGCACACCACGGCTCTTTCTGAGAAAAAGCAAGCACGGAGGACGAGAACCGCTTTTGCCCTGCGTAGCGTTCCGGGCAGCGGGTAGAACCAGGCAGAGAATTCCCGGCTAGCAGCTTCCCTGTGGCGGGGAAGTGCAAACGTACACGTTTTCGGCCGAAAACGCGTTTTCCGGCGAAAACGCACACCACGGCTCTTTCTGAGAAAAAGCAAGCACGGAGGACGAGAACCGCTTTTGCCCTGCGTAGCGTTCCGGGCAGCGGGTAGAACCAGGCAGAGAATTCCCGGCTAGCAGCTTCCCTGTGGCGGGGAAGTGCAAACGTACACGTTTTCGGCCGAAAACGCGTTTTCCGGCGAAAACGCACACCACGGCTCTTTCTGAGAAAAAGCAAGCACGGAGGACGAGAACCGCTTTTGCCCTGCGTAGCGTTCCGGGCAGCGGGTAGAACCAGGCAGAGAATTCCCGGCTAGCAGCTTCCCTGTGGCGGGGAAGTGCAAACGTACACGTTTTCGGCCGAAAACGCGTTTTCCGGCGAAAACGCACACCACGGCTCTTTCTGAGAAAAAGCAAGCACGGAGGACGAGAACCGCTTTTGCCCTGCGTAGCGTTCCGGGCAGCGGGTAGAACCAGGCAGAGAATTCCCGGCTAGCAGCTTCCCTGTGGCGGGGAAGTGCAAACGTAGACGTTTTCGGCCGAAAACGCGTTTTCCGGCGAAAACACACACCACGGCTCTTTCTGAGAAAAAGCAAGCACGGAGGACGAGAACCGCTTTTGCCCTGCGTAGCGTTCCGGGCAGCGGGTAGAACCAGGCAGAGAATTCCCGGCTAGCAGCTTCCCTGTGGCGGGGAAGTGCAAACGTACACGTTTTCGGCCGAAAACGCGTTTTCCGGCGAAAACGCACACCACGGCTCTTTCTGAGAAAAAGCAAGCACGGAGGACGAGAACCGCTTTTGCCCTGCGTAGCGTTCCGGGCAGCGGGTAGAACCAGGCAGAGAACTCCCGGCTAGCAGCTTCCCTGTGGCGGGGAAGTGCAAACGTACACGTTTTCGGCCGAAAACGCGTTTGCCGGCAAAAACGCACACCACGGCTCTTTCTGAGAAAAAGCAAGCACCGAGGACGAGAACCGCTTTTGCCCTGCGTAGCGTTCCGGGCAGCGGGTAGAACCAGGCAGAGAATTCCCGGCTAGCAGCTTCCCTGTGGCGGGGAAGTGCAAACGTACACGTTTTCGGCCGAAAACGCGTTTTCCGGCGAAAACGCACACCACGGCTCTTTCTGAGAAAAAGCAAGCACGGAGGACGAGAACCGCTTTTGCCCTGCGTAGCGTTCCGGGCAGCGGGTAGAACCAGGCAGAGAACTCCCGGCTAGCAGCTTCCCTGTGGCGGGGAAGTGCAAACGTACACGTTTTCGGCCGAAAACGCGTTTGCCGGCAAAAACGCACACCACGGCTCTTTCTGAGAAAAAGCAAGCACCGAGGACGAGAACCGCTTTTGCCCTGCGTAGCCTTCCGGGCAGCGGGTAGAACCAGGCAGAGAATTCCCGGCTAGCAGCTTCCCTGTGGCGGGGAAGTGCAAACGTACACGTTTTCGGCCGAAAACGCGTTTTCCGGCGAAAACGCACACCACGGCTCTTTCTGAGAAAAAGCAAGCACGGAGGACGAGAACCGCTTTTGCCCTGCGTAGCGTTCCGGGCAGCGGGTAGAACCAGGCGGAGAATTCCCGGCTAGCAGCTTCCCTGTGGCGGGGAAGTGCAAACGTACACGTTTTCGGCCGAAAACGCGTTTGCCGGCGAAAACGCACACCACGGCTCTTTCTGAGAAAAAGCAAGCACGGAGGACGAGAACCGCTTTTGCCCTGCGTAGCGTTCCGGGCAGCGGGTAGAACCAGGCAGAGAATTCCCGGCTAGCAGCTTCCCTGTGGCGGGGAAGTGCAAACGTACACGTTTTCGGCCGAAAACGCGTTTTCCGGCGAAAACGCACACCACGGCTCTTTCTGAGAAAAAGCAAGCACGGAGGACGAGAACCGCTTTTGCCCTGCGTAGCGTTCCGGGCAGCGGGTAGAACCAGGCAGAGAATTCCCGGCTAGCAGCTTCCCTGTGGCGGGGAAGTGCAAACGTACACGTTTTCGGCCGAAAACGCGTTTTCCGGCGAAAACGCACACCACGGCTCTTTCTGAGAAAAAGCAAGCACGGAGGACGAGAACCGCTTTTGCCCTGCGTAGCGTTCCGGGCAGCGGGTAGAACCAGGCAGAGAATTCCCGGCTAGCAGCTTCCCTGTGGCGGGGAAGTGCAAACGTACACGTTTTCGGCCGAAAACGCGTTTTCCGGCGAAAACGCACACCACGGCTCTTTCTGAGAAAAAGCAAGCACGGAGGACGAGAACCGCTTTTGCCCTGCGTAGCGTTCCGGGCAGCGGGTAGAACCAGGCAGAGAACTCCCGGCTAGCAGCTTCCCTGTGGCGGTGAAGTGCAAACTTACACGTTTTCGGCCGAAAACGCGTTTGCCGGCAAAAACGCACACCACGGCTCTTTCTGAGAAAAAGCAAGCACCGAGGACGAGAACCGCTTTTGCCCTGCGTAGCCTTCCGGGCAGCGGGTAGAACCAGGCAGAGAATTCCCGGCTAGCAGCTTCCCTGTGGCGGGGAAGTGCAAACGTACACGTTTTCGGCCGAAAACGCGTTTTCCGGCGAAAACGCACACCACGGCTCTTTCTGAGAAAAAGCAAGCACGGAGGACGAGAACCGCTTTTGCCCTGCGTAGCGTTCCGGGCAGCGGGTAGAACCAGGCAGAGAATTCCCGGCTAGCAGCTTCCCTGTGGCGGGGAAGTGCAAACGTACACGTTTTCGGCCGAAAACGCGTTTTCCGGCGAAAACGCACACCACGGCTCTTTCTGAGAAAAAGCAAGCACGGAGGACGAGAACCGCTTTTGCCCTGCGTAGCGTTCCGGGCAGCGGGTAGAACCAGGCAGAGAATTCCCGGCTAGCAGCTTCCCTGTGGCGGGGAAGTGCAAACGTACACGTTTTCGGCCGAAAACGCGTTTACCGGCGAAAACGCACACCACGGCTCTTTCTGAGAAAAAGCAAGCACGGAGGACGAGAACCGCTTTTGCCCTGCGTAGCGTTCCGGGCAGCGGGTAGAACCAGGCGGAGAATTCCCGGCTAGCAGCTTCCCTGTGGCGGGGAAGTGCAAACGTACACGTTTTCGGCCGAAAACGCGTTTGCCGGCGAAAACGCACACCACGGCTCTTTCTGAGAAAAAGCAAGCACGGAGGACGAGAACCGCTTTTGCCCTGCGTAGCGTTCCGGGCAGCGGGTAGAACCAGGCAGAGAATTCCCGGCTAGCAGCTTCCCTGTGGCGGGGAAGTGCAAACGTACACGTTTTCGGCCGAAAACGCGTTTTCCGGCGAAAACGCACACCACGGCTCTTTCTGAGAAAAAGCAAGCACGGAGGACGAGAACCGCTTTTGCCCTGCGTAGCGTTCCGGGCAGCGGGTAGAACCAGGCAGAGAATTCCCGGCTAGCAGCTTCCCTGTGGTGGGGAAGTGCAAAGGTACACGTTTTCGGCCGAAAACGCGTTTTCCGGCGAAAACGCACACCACGGCTCTTTCTGAGAAAAAGCAAGCACGGAGGACGAGAACCGCTTTTGCCCTGCGTAGCCTTCCGGGCAGCGGGTAGAACCAGGCAGAGAATTCCCGGCTAGCAGCTTCCCTGTGGCGGGGAAGTGCAAACGTACACGTTTTTGGCCGAAAAATCGTTTTCCGGCGAAAACGCACACCACGGCTCTTTCTGAGAAAAAGCAAGCACGGAGGACGAGAACCGCTTTTGCCCTG